>NC_071355.1:108030948-108200948 GCF_943734655.1 Sabethes cyaneus
GACCAACTGTGATTCACACAGGAAAGAGCGGGTGTAGTTCACCCGCGTGTAGAAACACAGTGAACGTGCCATCCCTGATTATAACCGTACACTACAACTGTAGTTCATTTTTCCAACACAGATATCACATTCGCCGAGGTTTAATCGTCTCGCAGTAAAGAATTTGCGATCTGTTGGGACAACGAACTTGTATCATTTTTTCTGGCACACTTCACTAACACAGACATCAAATTGAACTAGGTTTAATCGCGTTCGTAAGAAATCGGTTGGCACGAGGGGGCTTTGTCACTCTTTCTGGTGTACTTCCCAAGCAAGGACATCAAAATGGTCTAGGTTTAACCGCGGTGCTAAGTAATCTTGTTGAAATGAGGAAACTTTGTCACTTGTTTTGGCTTACTTCCCAAGCACAGATATCAAATTGGTGTAGGTTTAGATCATCGTATAGGATCTTACAACCAATCACGAAGCGAGAATTCTGATAAAGCATAGGTTCATTATTTTCAATTTACAATAGTTCAACATCAAGAATCCATACTTTTCTTCATTTGGGTCAATTCTTAGAAGATTTTCCGATCGATTGGTGTAAGAATATTGAAAATCGATCGGAAAACCGCTGAGCGATTAGCGCTCAAAACCTTTCATTTTGCGTTATGGGAAGCCATGGGTTTCGTTTCTATTTGCTGTTTGAAGTACTTTTAATAAATCGCCTGATCGCATCACTTACCACAGTGAATCCAGATCTGATCATACTCATACTAACACAATCCTTCTTCCCGTGACATTCGTGGAGATGCAGAGGTAAACTCGGACTCATAACAGCGAATGTTGAACTAACAATCCTTTCCTTCCCTAACGATCACAAGGACGTGGCCGGCGCCGTTATTGATCTATATAAAGTTGTAGCTACTGAATTGTTACACATTGACGATAGTCAACTTTCCCGAAATGCTATCTGTGTGGTTCCTTGTGCAACTTCATTAGCTCAGATCAATCACGGAGGTGCAACTACGATGTGTGTGGTCGTTCATGCTCATGCTCATGCTCCCAAAACTTTCACATGCCGAATTTGTTTCCGTTTGCTTGATTAGTTCTCGAGTTATGCAGAAATTTGTGTTTCATTTGTATGGGAGCCCTCCCTCTTAGTGAGGGGAGGGGTCTCTAACCATCATAAGAACCTTCCTCGGCCCCAAAAACCCCTACATGTAAATTTTCAAGCCGAACGGTTCAGTAGTTTTCGATTCTGCAAGGAACATACCGACAGACAGACAGAAATCCATTTTTATAGGTATAGAGATTAAGCGACCAGTTGGATAACCCGAAAAAAAGAAAACAAAACGAAAAAAACATCTTTATAAAATAATACTTAGTTCCTTTCAGTAAATTTAAAATAGTCGGTTTCGTCCCTGCTATTGCTTCTTTTGCATTTAAAATTCAATCAAAGTTTGCGCTTTTCCAAAAATCCTAAGATAAGTATGTGCCCGTATTGAACTGTTGCTATAACTGTCCGCTACAAGAGTTTAATTTAATCCCAGTTATGATGAGACTCTGTATTAAACTGTGAAAATGCGTTAGGAATCCAAAAATGAGAAATAAAGATTGGAGGAAAACACAGGTGTGTGAATGAACGCTTTGGATAACCAAACAATTTAAACTCTCAGAAAAGTTAAAGCAAACATTAACTTTTTAGAGTGTTGCATGGGAGCTAATATTCGCTTAACTTTTATGAACAATTAACTTTTCAGAGAGTTAACTATTCCAAGAGTCCACTGTATTTTTTTCTTAGTGTTAGTGTCAAAAATTTCACTGCAGTGATTTTATTTTTCTACAGGAGTTTTCCACCACCGTGGAAAATTTTGAGAAATATTTTTTCCAAATACTATTTTTGCTAAATGGCTGAGATTTTGTTCGCCGTTTCATAAAACAAATTGTTCAAGAGCTATAAACTTTTGAAGCAAGTAATGTCCGAGAAAACTTGAAAATTTGATTTAAAGTTTCCGGGGAAAATAAAAAATCGCGAATTTAAATTAATTCTCATTAAAAAGAGCATAAACTGACGGTTGAATGACAATTTTTTAATTAAAATCTGACTTTTATGTCTGAAAGTGCACCATTCCATGATGGGTAAGCTACCAAGCACCAGTTAATGGTGCCGCATTTTTCAATTTTTTTAAATGATCCATTTCAGGCCGGATAGCGTTTAGAAGTTACAGAAGGTTCTACACATTCAAAGCTTTACCTTTGACATTTACCTATTTTTTAAAAATTGGTAAATTTTGCATTCGGACAATTTCGGACTTCCGGACCGGAATCGGACCGGAACCGGAATAGAGCTAAATCGGACCGGAACGAAATCGGACCTAAAAATTTCGTTCCGATTTTTTACCGGACCGGAACCCGGACTTCAATTTTCGTTCCGTTGTCGAACACTACCTGGTGGGATGGGAAGGAATGTTAGTCCAATACTTGTTGCTGCTAAAGACCAGGGAATCCTCTGCATCTTCACAAGTATTTCGGAAAACGAATTGTTGTTAGTAGATGGAGGGAGCTAGATGGATAATGTAAGTATGTAAGCACCAGTTATATGAGACTAACCTGGGATCAGGGATAATGAAACTAGCCAATATAGTCCCTAAATTGATAAGCATTCTTTATTATCCAAAAATAGGTGTCTCAGGTGACTCTTCCTACTTATTGGTTAACAGTGAGACAAAATGACACCTTCACATTTGTGGTTGTTACTAAACCCCCCTCCCCCTCCCCTTCGAAATTGTATCTAAAAATCGGGGGACAAAAAATAAATTATTGGACATGAGTCAATTTTTTTGACATAGGACTACGTCTTACGGCAAGTTTTGAGATAGGGTGTCATTCCAAAAAATCTAAAAATGCGAGCGTCACGAAAAATGAGTTTGAGCGCTAATCGCTCAGCGGTTTTCCGATCGATTTTCAATATTCTTACACCAATCGATTGGAAAATCTTCTAAGAATTGACCCGAATAAAGAAAAGTATGGATTCTTGATGTAGAACTATTGAAAAATTGAAAATAATAAACCTATGTTTTACCAGAATTCACGCTTCGTGATTGGTTGTTGAAAATGACGTCATCAAAGTCGAAACGCGTTTTCACGCTTCGGCTTATAATTCAGTCAATTTTCAATAAATTTCCAAGATATTTACACCAATTGATCGGAAAATCGAAAATCGTGGTTGGCAAATGGTTTGATAATGCGTAAAACAGACCCCATTATGGTCCCTAGCCTCTTATCTAGCAACTCCTACCCCTACCTCCACGTGGTACCAGCCGGAATACGAGCAACCTTAGCGGAGATCGGGTAACCAACCCCGGTGGAAACTAAGGTCGTATACTAACAGGGGAGGAGGCACAGTGTTGTCTCGACACTGAAAGATGGCAGCCCCATCCCGAGACTCGTTAGCGTAAGCCCTAATACGGCTACCTATCTAAACCCTAAAAAACTAACAAGAATCAAGAAATATCTTTTCGGAATATTCGGCATGGACCAAGGCAACGAAATAAGGACATGGTATGGAGTTTTGGTACTTGGAACTGCAGATCGCTAAACTTCGTTGGTGGCGACAGGGTGCTACTCGATCAGCTAGAACCCCGAAAGTTTGGCATCGTGGCACTGCAGGAGATCTGGTCCGTAGTTGCGCGAGCCCCCATGAAACCCGCCTGATAATTCCCTACGAAACCTTGTGCTATCGGTGACAGCCGGCGTAACAGGATCTGGGAGAGTACCTTGTAGGCGGCGTTTACCAGCGTAATACCACGATAGTTGCAGCAGTCTAGCCGATCACCCTTTTTGTAGATGGGACAAACCACTCCTTCCATCCATTCCTCCGGTAGCTTTTCCTCCTCCCAAATCCTCGAAATAACCCAGTGTAGAGCCTTTGCTAGCGTTTCCCCGCCATGTTTATAAAGCTCTGCCGGTAGGCGGTCCTTCCCAGCGGCTTTATTGGTCTTCAGCAACCTGATTTCTCGTTTGACTTCTTGGAGATCAGGTGCTAGGACATCACTATCTTCCATGGGCGCTCCTAGGTTAATTTCCGTTCCGCCTCCTTCTGCGACTTCGCCATTGAGGTGTTTATCGAAGAATTGCTTCCACCTGTCGACCACCTCGCGCTCGTTTGTAATTAGATTCCCTCCCTCGTCCCTACACATGTCAGGTTTCGGTGTGTAGCCCTTCCGAGTTTGGTTCACCTTCTCATAAAACTTGCGCGTGTCATTAGCTCGGAATAGTTGTTCTAGTTCTTCACGATCTCTGTCCTCCTTTTGGCGCTTTTTTCTCCTCAGGATCGTGGTCAACTGGTTCCTAGCTCGTCGGTACTTGGCCAGGTTCTCTCTAGTGGCAATACTTAGATAATTTTTCCAAGCGTTTTTTTTCTCCTCCACCGCTTGTTGGCATTCCCCATCAAACCAACCATTTTGTGTACTCCGAGGCTCAATACCTAGTGCCGCGGTAGCGGCCTCTCCGATGGCCGAGCGTATTCTGCCCCAACCGTCTTCGAGGTTTGAAGCACCTAACTCCTCGGAAGAAGGCAGTGCCTCATTCAGTACTCGCGCGTAGTTCTCGGCAGCTTGTGGGTTATCTAGCTGCCTGATGTTCAGCCGAGGAGGGCGGCTTTGACGTGTCCGGTATACGGTGGACAGCTTTGAGCGCACATGTACTGCTACTAGGTAATGGTCAGAATCAATATCCGCACCCCGACGGGAGCGTACGTTCGTGATGTTAGAGAAGAACCGGCCCTCTATGAGAACGTGGTCAATTTGGTTCATTGTACGTTGGTCAGGTGATCTCCAGGTGGCTTTGTGGATATCCTTGCGCGGGAAAAAGGTACTTCGGATCACCAGGCCTCGGGAAGCTGCGAAGTTTATACATCGTTGGCCGTTATCGTTTGTGTCGGTGTGCAGGCTATGGGGTCCTACCACCGGTCTATACATTTCTTCCCTACCGACCTGGGCGTTCATATCCCCGATGACGATCTTGATGTCCCGTGACGAGCAGCTGTCGTACGTAGCCTCCAGCCTCGCGTAGAACGCTTCTTTCTCATCGTCGGGTCTACCTTCGTGCGGGCAGTGCACGTTAATGATGCTATAATTGAAGAAACGGCCCTTTATCCTCAATACACACATTCTCTCGTTGATCGCCTTCCAATCTATCACGCGATCCTGCATTCCGCCCAGCACTACAAAGCCCGTTCCCAGTTCGTTGGTAGCGCCACCGCTCTGGTAAAACTGGGCCTTTCCGCCACGGATCTTCCATACCTTCTCTCCTTTGCGACAGATTTCCTGCAGAGCTACGATGCCGAGTTTGCGGGGTTCCAGCTGTTCAATCAGCACCCGCTCGCAACCTGCGAAATTTAGCGATCTGCAGTTCCAAGTCCCGAGTCTCCATTCGTCGTCCTTATTTCGTCGCCTAGGTCGATGCCGAATATTCCGCTCCGAAGATGCTTGAATGTTGTTAGTTAAGTTTAGTTTAGGTGTGTAGCCGTACTGGGGCAACACTACCGAGTCTCGCGATGGGGCTGCCATCTCATAGTGCCGAGACGCACTATACCTCCTTCCCGGTTAGTATACGACCTTAGTTTCCACCGGGGTTGGTTACCCGATCTCCGCTAAGGTTGCTCGTATTCCGGCTGGTACCACGAGGAGGTCGGGATCGGAGTTGCTGGATAAGAGGCTAACGACCACTATGGGGTCTATATTCCGCATTATCTAGCCGTTTACCAACCAACAAAATTACAAATTTCTTGTAATATTATGTTCTAAAAGCTAAAACTTTGCAGAACACATCAATATGTTATATTGAAACTGAAAAAAAATATTTTTTTTTCACTTTTAGGGGGATTAATCAAAATTTAAATTGCACCAGACGATAGAACTTTCAATTTCAAGAAATTCTTCCGAAGGTTCCATAAACCTAAAACCAAGTTTTCCCAGTCAAAATTCTAGTGCGCATGTCTTTTTGGCTTTGGGCCATTGTGCGCGCGAGTAACCGTATTACAAAAGTTGGCGCGAGTGTTGGAGGGTTAATATCTTTTGATGGACAAAACCGATTCTTCTGAAATTTTGCAGATATATTTGCAGCATTAAAATCTCTAATTTGATGCCAAAATAGTTCAAACTAGATAAATCATCTTAGATGAAATCGTTATAAATTATTGTAAATTTTAATGTGTTGTATTCAATTGCTCATAACTTTCAAATTAAACGTCCAATCAAAAAACATGTCAATAGTGATCTATTAGGTTATGTTATCTTTCTAATGAGACTAATAACGCCTAAATCGGTTTAGTCATCTCCAAGAAACAGGCGATAATTATTACCTTGTCAAAACAGGTTTTTTAAGCATAACTTTTAAACTACTTGTTTGTTTTCAATAAAATTTACCCGAAAAATTTAGTGTTAACAAGAGCTTTCATTCGATACCAAGATCATTGAAATCGATCATTTGGTTCCGGAGAAAATCGTGTCACGTAATTTTCACTTTTTTACTTATAACTTTTAAACGAAATGTCGGACCTCGAAACAATTCAATAGTGATATAGTAGGCAATAATACTTTTCAAACAAAAGTAATAGCTAACAAATCGGTTCAGTCATCTCCGAGAAACAGGCGCTAGAAAAGTTGCGCCCCGCACATCCAAACACACACACACACACACACACACACACACACACACACACACACACACACACACGCACACACACACACACACACACACACACACACACACGCACACACACGCACACACGCACGCACACACACACGCACACACACACGCACACGCACGCACACACACACACGCACACACACACACACGCACACACACACACACACACACACACACACACACACACACACACACACACACACACACACACACACACACACACACACACACACACACACACACACACACACACACACAGAGACATTGCTCAGTTCGTCGAACCTTGTCGATTGGTAAATGTGGCTCGGCCCTCCGGGCCTCGGATCAATTTCGTGTTTTTCGACCAATTCCTAAACCTTTGTTGTTATAACAAAGGTAAAAAGAGCTTGGGAAAACTATCTGAGCATATCCACGAGAGAGAATTTGGCCAAGTATCGACGAGCGAGGAATGAGTTGACCACGATCCTGAGGAGGAAAAAGCGTTAGAAGGAGGACAGAGATCGTAAGGAGCTAGAACTATTCCAAGCTAATGACACCCGCAAGTTTTACGAGAAAGTGAACCAAACTCGCAAAGTCCACACACCAAAACCTGACATGTCTAGGGATGAGGGATGGGATCTAATCACAAACGAGCGCGAGGTGGTCGACAGGTGGAAGCAGTTCTTCGATGAGCACCTCAACGGCGACATAGCAGCACAAGACGCAATGAAAGTTAACCTCGGAGTACCTACAAACGACAACAGCGTACCAGCTCCCGATCTCGAAGAGATCCGACGAGAAATCGGTCTGCTGAAGAATAATAGAGCCGGCGGAAAGGACCGACTCCCGGCAGAACTCTACAAAAATGGCCAAGAACCGCTAGCAACGGCACTTCACTGGCTGATTTCAAGGATTTTGGAAGAAGAGAAACTACCGGAGGAGTGGATGGAAGGCGTAGTTTGTCCCATCTACCAAAAGGGCGACCGGCTAGACTGCTGTAACTACCACGGCATTACGCTGGTCAACGCTGCCAAGGTGCTCTTCCAGATTTTGTTGCGTCGTCCATCCCCAATAGCAAAAGAATTCGTACGACAGTATCAGGCGGGCTTTATGGGGGCCCGTGCTACTTTTTTACTCTCCGACAAATCCTCCAGAAATGTCGAGAGTACAACGTGCCCACGCATCATATTTTCGTGGATTTCAGAGCAGCTTACGATACCGTTGAACGCGAACAGCTATGGCAGATAATGCACGACTACGGTTTTCCGGACAAACTGATGCGGTTGATCAAAGCTACTCTGGAACGAGTGATGTGCTACGTGCGCGTTTCAGGGACACTCTCAAGTCCTTTCGAATCGCGCAGAAGGTTACGGCAAGGAGAATGACTGTCCTGTATGTTATTCAATTTCGCTATTGAAGGTGTGATCCGGCGAGCGGGCATCGAAACGAGAGGAACAATCTTCAGTAAGAGTAGCCAACTCCTAGCCTTTGCAGACGACCTCCACATCATTACCAGAAACCGTGGGACGGCGAAGGCAATCTACGCCAGACTTAAAACGGAGGCTAGGAGGATGGGGTTACAAATTAATGCGTCGAAAACCAAATATATGGTAGGAAGAGGCTCCCGAGAAAATAACGTTAGCCTCCCACGGACAGTGACTATTGACGGCGATGAACTGGAAGTGGTTGATGAGTTCGTATATTTGGGATCTCTAGTCGCCGCTGACAATAATACGAGTAAGGAGATCCAACGACGCATTCAAGCTGGAAATCGAGCCTACTTTTCCCTCCGCAAGACGCTTCGATCCAGGAGCATACGCCGCCGCACAAAGCTGACGATGTACAAAACGCTAATAAGACCGGTAGTCCTCTACGGACTTGAGACAGTAACTCTGCTTACGGAAGACATACGTGCACTTGCCGTCTTTGAACGAAAGGTGTAGCGGACTATTTTTGGCGGAGTACAAACGGAAAGCGGAGAGTGGCGGAGGCGTATGAATCGCGAGCTATAGGCGCTGCTTGGAGAGATTCCCATCGTACACCTGGCGAAAGTTGGGAGATTACGGTGGGCCGGCCACGTCGCAAGGATGCCGGACGACTGTGTAGTGAAATCCGTTCTCTTCAAGAACCCCACCGGAACCAGGAATAGAGGGGTTCAACGTGCTAGACGGCTCGACCAGGTTGAAGCTGACTTGCGTGTGTCGAGACACGCAACGAATTGGCGAAGAGTAGCTCAGGACCGAGTACAATGGAGAGGAATTCTTAATACGGCAAGAGCCACCCCGGCTCTCGGCTGAATAAGTAAGTAAGATCGGAAAATCGATTTGGAAAATATTGAAAATATAGAAAACTATTGATTTTCAATGCGTGTTATTGAAAAATTGAAAATAACTCTAACTCGGTCGTACTAGAAATTGTCGCTTTGTGATTGGTTGGAATAATTTCCAATTATTAGCGAACAAGTCTTGGTACAATTCTGGAATCACCGAGAAAGTTGATGGAAAGTTCCTTTTAATTCTACTATAACAAAGTTACAAGAGAATTAAATGGAATCCTACCCTTTCTCGTTGATTGCTAATTGGCTTGAAAATTCCTTATTGAGATGTACCACCAACGGCAACACGAGCGGTGACACAGTTGTGTACATCTGCAGTTCCCGGTCAGTCGTATTCATCGGCTGCTGAGGAAAGAAAAGTATGCTGAGCGTGTGTTGGAGCATTCGTTTCGCTACCGTGATGGAATATCTGGCTGCCGAAGTTCTGGAATTGGCAGGAAATATGCTGCTCGCGACAACGAAACGACCAGAATTATTGTCACTTGCAGCTGGCCATCCGCAACAATGAAGAGTTGAACAAATTGCTGTCCGGTGTCATCACTGCTCAGAGAAGTGTCTTTGTTGCTGCCCAAGAAGACGGAAAAGAAGGCTTAAATTTCCAACATATCACGTCGAAAAACCGTTCTTTTAAGGATGAAACGTATGTTCAGGAGGATTTAAAGAATTTTCACTCACTGATTTTAATTCTATTTAATTTAAATTGATCTAATTGTTTGCTTCTTATCAAAAAATTTTAACCGATCACCTCTCGCGCTTCTGTTCGCATGTTGCTGCTGGTTAAGTTGGTCGTCTCGGAAGGTACCAAAGCAGCCAACAAATATTCCAGCTCCAACTAAATGTATTCCGTCAAGCGTCAAGATGCATAAAACCATGGGTTTAATAAAATGAAATAGTTTTAGTAACATCTTTTGCATCTTCATATGAGAATTTGTTCGTTCTTCAAAGAACGGTTTTCGGTAATTAATCTAACCTAGGAAACTTGGAACTTAGGGCTTTTCATTCGGTTTTCTTTAGCAACACAAATTTAGCTATCACCAATGCTACAGTAACAATACGTAACGCAATTTTTCTTTGGCAGTAAAAGGCGAACGGCTCACTGGTAACTTTGCTTTTGTTCAGACTGAAACTGAAATGCTCTATTTTATTTTATGTACATGGTAGAATGAAGCATCATGAAAAATATGTGTGGCCGATTCTTTTCGCTTGCGCTGGTACATAACACGGAGTAAGCCGGCGAACAGCATTATTCAAACGCTAGCTGAGCTACTGCCAACATCGTTTGCCAGGGCAAACGAAAGTCACGCTCGACTCGTGCACGTTTGCAGTTCCCGGTCGGTCGTGTTCATCGGCTGCTGAGGAAAGGAAAGTATGTTGAGCGTGTGTTGGAGCTGGAGCACTCGTTTCGCTGCCGTGATTAAATATCTGGCTGCTGAAGTTCTGGAATTGGCAGGAAACATGCTGCTCGCGACAACAAAACGACCAGAAGCATCCCACGTCACTTGCAGCTGGCCACTTGGAGTGGTATTTCATCGTGATTCAGGACCATACACGAACGGTTTCGTCGATCGCATCGCTGCTGAGGCTTCCCTGCTGGTCCGTTGCAACAAGCCATGCCTGGTTAGCGGTAATCGGTACTCCATTTTACCGAACAGAGAATTACGTTAAGTGCGCTAGTGTAAGTTTATTGCAAGCTGGAGTTATGATAATCAAACAATCGGCCCTCTTAAGGGCCACACAACGATTGAAGAGTTTATTTTATTTTCTTGCCCAGTTAATACCATAATAACACAGGCAACGATGGAAAAGTTGAATTTTTCGTCTTTGCGGACGACCAACAAATGACGGAAATAAGTTTTCTGGTCGTGTCTTGTGCACAGTCCCTCTGATTTTTGTATAATATCAATTATATGTAGGTTCTACAGACCAAAGGACTGCTAAAACGATTGATATGCATTTATAGACAGTAGGGTTCGGGAGAGTATTTCCAGCCCATTAAACGGTAGCCTGAACAATGTTCAGGAATTACGTTGAAACTATATTTATTCGAGACAAGACTTTTATACCAGTTGATAGAATAATAATAGAATAATAGGGTAACGGCACCAGTTTTCGCCAGGGCACCAGTTTTCGCCACCCTAGTGGATCACAGGTGTTTTATTGCTAGTTGGCGTACGATAAATGCCATAACATATTCATTGATTTAAGCAAAATGATATACTTAACCAATAAAATACGATTCCAAAACCTTGATAATTGTACAACTTAAGTTATCATTATTTTCAGTTTGTGTTCTCAGATCGGGATGATTTTTTCTGCTGTACAGGTATGGTTGAAAAAAAAAATTGTTGGAAAAACCAGGCTTGCTGATTATCGCGAAAGCGCTTTACTCTCTTTGTTAGTTATTCTCTAGAGAGTTGCACGACCTGTGAAAAAAAGCTTCTCAGATCAGCTTCGATCAGCTTTGCGGTTGAAGCTATTCGGCATATTTCGCTTTTTCATGTTCTTCGCTCTTCTCTGAATTATCGCCTGTATGGCAGGCAACAAGTATTGCTCACTCATGAACTACGGGTTAATGCGATTCACAAAGCAGTCTTCAGCTAAAGAAGCATTCAATAGTGAGCGATATCATCTACATTCTTCATGAAGAATATTTTTTGGTTCTTCCTCGCGAATGAATGAATGATTTTAGGAAACAAGGGAAACCAGTTATTCATGTCGAATGGCAAAATTCGTTGTGATGGTAAACAGAATCAGAAGATTTGTTGCATTGCGGCTAGATAAACCTAAAACTTTTCCTCTTAATTCTATTATTTGGTTGGCGTTAAGTCAAACCGAACCTAGTAACAAAACTTTGATTTCGAGAAAAACGCGTTCAAAGTTTGCTGCTCTGTATGGTTTATAGCTATGAATCGTTCGAAATCTTCTCATAACTCTGGCTGTTTGCAACATTTATGTAGTCTGATTAGTATATAATGTAGCTTAGAAATTTCTTGATCGTTTGCTGTCATTAACTCATTTTATTAAATGTTGCGACTTGGGCCGGTCGAAGTCAAAGTCCAAGTTTGCTACTACTGTGTAGTTTAAAGGTTTCAATCGTTCGAAATCATTTCGTATCTTTGGCTGTTTAAAACATTTATGTATTCTGATTAGAGTGAATTGTCGCTTTGGAAATTCTTAACCGTGTGTTTATTTAAATTTTGCGACTTGGTCCGGTCTAATTTGAGGGGGTGAGAAGGAAAGGGGTGTAAGTGACAAAATTGAAAAAATCGAGATAATGGTAGGAAAGGATACTTTGAGTAAGGTTTTATGCATGCCAGAAAATTCACGTCAAAATTTTACCGTTTAATGACTTTTTTAAAAACATGAAAAAAACGAGCAAAATAAAAGTTGGTTTTCGTTTGGAAAGAAAGGGGTGTAAGTGCACTATCTGAGCAATTCTAACTCAACTAACAAAACGGTTTGTCTCGAATATTTTTTAATGAAATGAAAGTTTGCTGATATGTTAGATGCCACACAAGGATTCATTTTCTACGAAACTTAATTATTTTCGTCAAGAGTAACTTTTCAAAAGCGCGTATTTATAAATGGGATTTTTTTAAATATCGTATCTCGGAAACCACTTCTTTGTTAAAAATGACGTCAACGGAAAAGTTATAGGAAATTAAGTATATATTCGGAAAAAATACACTGAAAGAAAAAACTTTTCAAAATCAAGAAAAAAATCATTAAACTTGAATTATCAAAACATGTCCCCTCAGATTTATAACATTTTTATTAAAGATAGCTTAAAACATGTTCTAAAATGTCTTTCGATTTTTTTTTAAATCTGATAAATTTTTTAAAAATATCCAAATTTTCCTTTTTTTGTAAAACCAGACGCATTATCATGTTATGTCATTTTAACTTTTTTTAGGCCCAGCCGTTCTCAAGTTATGCCACTGTTTATATTTTATGAAGTTTTTGTCCTTCCGACGTGAGGCAACTGAAGGGGGAGGGGGGGCAATGTGATTTTTTTAATCAAGTAAAACAATTTTACGTACTATCGGCCAGGCTGCTATTACTCAAACTATTTTCCCGAAGAAAGTAATATTTTACCATGATATATAAAGTATACGAATATACGCTAGAGCCGACGGATGAGAAAATTCTGAGTTGAATTAACGCTTCTAGCACGAATTCGAACAATGGAATTTCCGAAAACCATTCAAAAAAAATTTCCCTCGTTTTTGTCTTTTTTCGTATACCGTGAACGTACCATATTCTGCGCAGTTAAGACATTTTTATGATTCTTCCGCTATTATAAGTATTCTAGACTTAAATTAATAACGATGATAGCAGCAACGTGTAGTGCTACGGTCTATAGTATCTGGTAAAAAACATGGGAATCAAAAGTCGACCAACAATTGCGTATATTTTTTGTTTTGTAAACTTATCCACTGTGCCTAATTCTGCGCACTCTCTTGCCCATGTTCCTAATTCTGCGCATGTTTGTTCCTAATTCTGCGCACCTAAAAAGTAACTATAAACACTCATACCATGTCTTTATACGCTAAAAGCATGTCAAAGATCCGGTATTAGCCATTACCATAAATAAATCCATGATTTGGAGTTCTTGTGCTGTCCAGGTGGCACAGCAATATTGTTATCATTTTGATTGGCTTACTTTAAAAATTTTATTGTCGATAACATGAAGGGTGAGTTGATTCGGGTTTTCTGCATACTGAATATTACATTTTAGACAAATATGAAAAATTGTGTTTTCATGTAGAAACCACTTCGCCACTGCCTGACAGCTCCTTGAAGTTGGACATTCAAAAAAAAATCAGAAAGCATAGTTCCATAAATTGGCGCTCGTACGGACCCCGAGTCGCAACACAGGATTCCAATCAATGCAAGTTAAAGGTTCTACTTGAATTTTCATGCCTTTATACCTCAGCCATTTGGGTGAGGTATTCTTTCGCGATTTCTTCGAAGGATGCATTACTGCGCAGAATTTGGAACATGAATAAAAAACCTGTGCCTAAATCTGCGCACTACTGCGTCGCATTTTTCCAACGAAACCAAGGCATGCAATCACTCTTTTTGTCTAAAACATGACTAAAACTAATTATTCTTTCTAACTATGCTGGGTAATTTGATCATTGCAAGGAATTTCGATCATAAATTTGTTATTTTCTAGAATGACAGTTTTAGCGTTGGCGCTAACGACGTTGTTTTCTGACGTATGGAATACTTTCAGTTTCAGTTTAATTTATTTCGCTGTCAAATATTATGGCCCTTTTGTGAATAATGGCGTGGTATTCAACAGGCATTTATAAAAAAATAACACAATGGTCATAGTTATGCACAATGTTGAAATATACATATATTAAGAAAAATGCGCAGAATTAGGAGCTGCGCAGAATTAGGAGCGGTCACGGTATTTTTGCATAGAAAATAATAACGTATATATTATAAGCAAGAATAGATTCGGTTTTCATGTTTAAACCTTAAATAAAAATTCTTAAAATCCATGTTTTTTTTGCTCGATTAAAAAATTCACTTTGTTTTTTTTTTCGCCCCCCCCCTTCAGTGGCCGAACACCGGAAGGACAAAAACTTTATAAAATATGTATTTGTAATAGCCTAATTCAAGAATGTGCTAGGTGCAATAGTGATATTTCTCTTCCTGGGGTGCGTAAACATTTCTTAGCGTCACCCAGTTAATTTATTTTATCAACACCTTTATTAATTTTAAATATATTCGTATGGTTAGGAAAATATATCACATAGATGATCATTTTTTCAGTCCTCTATGAATATATGTAAAATATCAGTAACTACGGAAACAATATGAAATTGAATGAGATAAATAATTGTTTGTCAAGTGCAAGTCTTTGTTGATTGCAAGAACGCAAAATTTGTTTGAAATTTGTATAGGAAAACTAGTTCTTGCTATTTTAATTCTACGAGTAACTATTTCTATAAACCAGCTACAGATCAAACCGATTTTGGCACGTTTCACGGATTATTTTTGACACGACCGTATTCGAAAATCAGTTTTATTCTTTTTTAAAAACAAAACTGACATCTCAGAATATTTCTTCGAGGCAATTCTGAAGGCTTAGCGGACAATTCCCGGTTCGGTTTGGCGAATTCTGCGCGAAGTTACAAGCACACGTACATACACCACAAACACACACATACTCATATACATACATGCAAGCACACATACATACATCAATACATAAAATCGACACTTGATAGATGTTTTGGTTATCCTCGTTTTGACGGTTTTATATACGTTCCTAAGTATTCAAGTTTAAATATAGTTTATTTTCGTTTGATAGGTTTAAACAAAACAGTTTTCAAATAACGTTTGCTTATATACTTATATAAAATTCAATAGTGATCTTTCATTTGTCACCAAGATCATCCAAATCTGTCTATCGACTCTGAGAAAAGTGAGTGCAAAACGTTCTTAAGTACACACATACGTACACTCGCGCATACGTACACTCACACATACATACATACACACTATTTTCCTAGGTTTCCAAAAATAAAATACGGAAACAGTTTGCTTTTACATTTTATCCGTTATCTGCAGCCAACTAAACTAAGCTATTAATCATCGCCTCGGTGAAAAATTTTTGTTCGCTTCTTCATGAAGATCGAAGCATTCGAAGAAGAGTGAAGAATATCATGTACGCTTCGCACCGCAAACGGACCGAAGGCGAAGAATAGAAAGCGCAAAGATAAAACACAAATGTTCGGCCTATGTATTATTCTCTCGCAAGTCACATCGCTGCAAGCTTTGTAGTGTTATTATTATCTTCATTCTGGAGCTGTGAGGCGTTATTGAATCTTCGAATGCGTTCCTGCTTGAAGACTAAAAATAGGCGTTATGAAGCGATTATCAGCAAGCCTGGGAAAAACAATATATTTTGTGGTTACAGTAGAAAACTTAAAGATTTTTCCTATCGTTTATTTATTAATTTCAGCGATTGTGTGTAAATAACACTTAAATTATTGCTTATTTACTAGATTTTTAGAAAATTCTAGCTGGCAAAAACTGGTTCCCATTTTATGTGGGCGATCCAGTTTTCGCCATTGACGATTTTCAATAGAGCGTTTTGAGCACACCACAGGCACCAGTTCGCCATGTTTATTTGATTGGGAAAACTCTATCCTAACGACGCTGATTTAGTTCATAGAGGTTCCAAATTTAATATCCCAGAAAGCCAGTTTCAGAAAACCGAATTATGTTTAACAGATATAAATTTGATGGATAGATATTGGATACATTAATTTCTATCTATCTCGTAAAAACGCTATGTGATTTAGACTATCTGGACGTTAAGAAAAATAATTTTAATATGAATGTTGCAAAATTAAAAAAATAATATAAGCATTCATTTGAAAGTTCGAGTAGATCTGGAGGTACCACACTGATAACTCAGATTTTACCAGCACATGTATGATAACTAGAATTAAATAGATCAGAAAACATTTTCCATTTACGTTTGTAAAAGCAGCGCTAATCATCTGCGGAAAATCTAATAGATTTTTGCGACTGCGATTCAAAAGCAACGTCCATTTATTATTTTCTGCTTTTTTTTGTCGGAAGATTTGACCAGTGCGACCATTATTTTGATCTATTGTAGTATACTTCTTCTTTTGTCTAGGTATTAGTTGCCGACATAACACTATTGATGGAAGTGTTTGTCATTGTCAATTCATACCTCTTCTCCCAGTCCGGCATTGAACTTCTTATTACCTGATTGGGATTTGCAGACCAGACTTCGAAAGGCTCTATTGTTCCTTTACCGAAGATTCTTAGTCTGCGAAGAGTTAGTGCACTGCACTGGCAGAGCAGATGTTCTGCGGTTTCGCTTTCGAATTCGCAGAGTTGGCAAGTATCATTGTCCAGCCTACCAATCGTTTTGAGATGGCGTTTGCTCGGACAGTGACCGGTAAATAGTCCTATTATTATGCTTAGTTCGGTTTTCTTCAAATTAAGCAATGACAGGCTTTTTACGGTCTGGCTGTATAAAGCGCTTCCCAAGCAACCAAAAGTTCGAATATTACTTGACAAGCGAACTCTAAAGTTCACAATTAGTTCAATTTCAGTTCCGTAGACCTTCCTTGCTGATTAGTAGTGTATATCAAGTGTACGTAGAACTAAATGCTTTAAAAAGTGCTGTTAGTACTTTATAGATACTTCAAAGCTATTAGAATGCTACATGAAGTTCTGAAGTAACCTTAGTTTCTAACAAGTTCTGCTTGTATGCTTCTGGCCACGAAATGATTGTTATTATTTTTATGTTTACATTTCTGGTGATCAAACCAGCAAATATTTGTATTTCACTCCATCACTCAAATAAATGTAATCATCGCACATTTCTAATCAATACAAAAGAATAAATTAGAATGCAATGCTTGTCATTATTTTTCAACTATGCGCATATCAATAACATATGCTGAAGGCTCAGGTGTAGGTAAATATCTCACTATTACTTGATTGCCTGACTCCAAACTTTACTATTCTATAATTAACTCACGCTGCATAAGGCTGCCTGAAGTTCTAAAACATACTTATACTCAAGAACAACTCATTGGCAAAATTCACATCACTTGTATATGACAAATATGACACAATGGATCGGGATAGGATTACAACGCGAAACGCCCGGGTTCAAATCCAACAACAGGCGAATGCAACGAATATAGTTAGGTAGAAGTATGAAAATAGAACATAGAAGTGGTGCTAAATATTAGCTTTTTCTTAATTTTTGACAGTTTATTTCGAAGCTGCTTAGCGTTCTATGCAGCGAACTCAAGACAACTTGAAAGTTCAGTTAATTACTTAAAAGTGAAGCTGCTTAACAAATTATAGACCAATATACATTAAGCTGCTTAACCCTCGTTAGACACCATTGTCCGAACTTTTGGTTACTTGGGTTAGACTGTCTTAGTCCTGTAGAGGATTTCCAATTTTCCTCTATTGTTTTGTGTCCCATGCCCGAAGTTCGGATTTAAGCGCGCTTGGTGACACACCACAGAACGGTTCTGGGCCGATAAAGTCCGTAGATGAACCCTGCCTCGCTAAAGTATCGGCTCTTTCATTTCCTTCCACTCTGCAATGGCCGGGAACCCAGTAAAGGTTTACTTGATTCTTTTCCGTCAGTTGCGTCAGTGAGAGGATACACTCCCATACTAGCTTTGAATTACAAGTACAAGCTTTAAGTGCTTTAAGCGCTGCTTGGCTGTCAGAAAAAATACATATGTTAGCATATCTATAGTTTCTAACCAGGCAGACACGTGTACATTCGTAGATTGCATATATTCCATCCTGGAATACTGTGGGCCAGTATCCCATTGGTATTGAAATATGTATTCCTGGGCCTGTGATGCCAGCTCCAGGAGAGCTATTCATTTTTGACCCATCTGTATAGAAAACGACAGAGCCCTGGCGAATACTCGGGCCTCGTTGTTCCCAAGTATCCCATCCGGTTTTTATTATTTTGAAAGGCTTTACGAAGTTTGTCTTTGTTTCCATCCAATCTTCGTTGTTGATTATAAGCTTGCTCAGCTGAAAGTTTTTGAGGATTGACAGCTGGCCACTTATATCTCCATCACTAACTTGTTTGTGACGTGTTATTTTTAGTGCATGTTTCTCCGCCTCCAACTGTATTACCTGATGGAGGGGTAAAAGGTGCAAGATTGCGTCTTAGGCTTTTGATAGTGAGCTTTTGACTGCACCGGTAATTAAATTACACGTTAGCCTTTGTAGTTTGCCTAATTTTAATTCAGTGGTCCTTTCTTTTACCTTTGGCCACCATACGAGTGAGGCATATGTTAATCTTGGTCTGAAAAATGGCTAGGTATAACCATTGAATCATACTTGGCCTCAGACCCCATTTTCTACCGATAGTTTTGCTACACACCCAGAAAGCACTTTTGGCTTTACCAATTACATACTCAATGTGTGCGTTCCAATTTAATTTGTGGTCCAAAACTACACCTAAGTGTTTTGTCTCAGTTGAAAATTGTAAAACTGTTTCACCCAGTTTTAAGTTGGTAATAGAATGCCTTTTTCTGCGGGTGAAGGGAATTATGGTAGTTTAAGAAGGGCTGATGTTCAATCCTTCTTGTGTACACCATTTTATTGTGTAGTTTAGAGCAAACTGCATTCTTTCGCCTACTGTACTATTGAATTGTCCCCTCACGAGAATCACAACATCATCGGCAAATCCGACTACTTCAAATCCCTGTTCGGTCAGGTTTTTGAGCAGTTCGTCTACGACCAATGACCACAGCAGAGGCGATAAGACTCCACCTTGCGGGCATCCTTTTGTTGTTTTCCTGGTAAGTGTTGTATTTCCAAGTACTGCAGTTATTTCACGGATACTCAGCATTGTTTGGATCCAATTTGATGTGTATTTATCGAACCCGTGTTTTTCATTGCTTTCAGCATTGACTGGTGGGATACATTATCAAAAGCTCCCTCTATATCTAGAAATGCAGTAAGTGCAATTTCTTTCGCTTCTAAAGATTTTTCGATTTTCTAATAAGCATGTGTAATGCGTCTACAGTGGAAACGTTGCTACGATACGCGAATTGGTATTTACTTAGGGGGGCGGTCTTAATGTACATCGTTTTGACGTGAAGGTCAATAAGTTTTTCCATAGTTTTCAGCATTATGGATGTCAGGCTAATTGGTCTAAAGGCTTTAGCAAGTGTTGTATCCCGTTTCCCGGCCTTTGGAATAAAAACTACACTGGTTTTCCTCCAGCTTGTAGGTATGTAGTTTAGTGTTAGACTGGCCCTGAATATCCCCGTGATGAATGGAATTATACCCTTTTGCATTGTTGGAGCATTATTGGTAGAATTCCATCCAGTCCCGGCGACTTGTAGGGTTCGAAGGAGTTAATTGCCCGTTCAACTTTCGATTCTGTAAAGATATTATAGGCTATATGGCAGGCGTTTGCGCTAGCATTGATCTGACCAGCGCTTTCACCGCGTAAGTCCTGAAATTCCTCAGCAAGAATTATCCGCGATCCTGGGAAATGTTACTCCATCATAACACTCAAAGTTTCTAAAGAATCATTCGTAAAAGTACCATTGCCTTGTTTTATTCTTCCTAGTCCGTTTGTGTGGTCCTTAGAAAGGGTTTTTTGTACTCTCGCGACAGTCGGAGTGTTTTCAATGCGTTCACACATTAGTCTCCATCCCCTTCTACGCGATTTCCTTATTTCTCTGTTGTACTCTGTTAATGATTTCTTCTATTTCCTGCTTTCTACCATGTTCATAAAATGTAGCGATTTCATCAGTAGAATCTGTTCTATAGATTCTTGCTTGTAATTACTGCATCAGGTAAATTTTAATGCAAATCTGTTTTTTGAAATTCTGCAATTCGTTATATTCGTAGCGTAGGGTATGTTGCTACATCGTTGTAATTGCCTATTCCCGTCCTATCCAACACAAATTATTAAAAATATCAGCATTTTTATGACACACAATGCAAAACTAGTTATTCCCTAATATTTTAGTTAGTTGTCTATCATACGCAATCAATCAAAGTGAGCTGAGATCTATTTAAATGCTTTTTATCATTAAAGAAGTCCTACCAGCCAAATTTCCTACGTTTTTTCGTGCGACGAAGTAGACAATGTCGACTAATCGTGCTAATTTCCGGCATTCATAAATGAAAATAACTCACGCAAGGCATTGTCGTTATTCTACAGCCAGAAAAACTTGCCTGACCTGCAGAAATTTTGTAGAATAACATTTGTCATGCCGTCCTACACAAATACATGCGCGTTAGCTTCGTAAACATTGTTGTGATTTTTAGTTCGGACGATGAAAAATTTTGTTGGACGGATTTTAAAACGGTACGACGAATTTTAGCAATAAAGTCAGCTGCGTAATTTCAATAATATGCTTTAATAGTCGCTTTTCAGTGATTTCAAAGTTCACGGATCGGAAGGTAAGTGTGTTTTAGTCAAATCAGTACAAAAACTTTTGGAGTATTCACTAAATCCATCCAGCAAATGATGAAAATTAGAATGGCTTTCCTTATTACGACGGGAATTAGAAAAAGACCCTATCATCATATTCACAAACATGAAAACCATCCGTTTTACAAAGTTAACCTGTCAATTCTTTTAAAACTGACAAAATTGATTATTAAGAAACTAGTGATTGTGAAATAATTGTTAACCAATAGACTTTATACGTTCAATTTTCGATGGGGAGTTAGGGGGTTCAAACTCAAACGCCCCAGGA
This sequence comes from Sabethes cyaneus, assembly GCF_943734655.1. Taxonomy (NCBI): domain Eukaryota; kingdom Metazoa; phylum Arthropoda; class Insecta; order Diptera; family Culicidae; genus Sabethes; species Sabethes cyaneus. Next base: position 108,052,225 of record NC_071355.1, read on the forward strand.
GGAAACTTGTTCTACACTATCTTCGTTGTCGTCAGCAGCTTAGAGCCGGGGTGGTTTAACTCAATCTTGGGAGTATCGAAAATTATTAAAAAAAACTGATTTCTTCGACTTCTGTACGTTTATAGGCATGAAAATCCATTTGAATTAACGTTTTTTGAATTGGAATTCGACAGATAATCAGTTGCAGTCGACCGATGAAAAGTAACCATTTCCGTGAATTTATTCCTAAAACATTGCCAATACTGTCTATGGCTATTTTGGAATGACTGAAACTATAGCATCATGTAGTGGAACTTTAAGGTTTTACGGACATCAAAATCATAGAATTTGACACCCATAGGGTAGACGCACCATTAGTGGTGGTAGTACCAGTAGTGGTGGAAACTTGAATTATTCCATTATTTTTGCAGATATTGGTACAAGTTTGATAAGAATCGAACTACCAGCAACAGCATTATTTAATAAGTATCAAACTTGTACCAAAATCTGCAAAAATAATGGAATAATTCAAGTTTCCACCACTACTGGTACTACCACCACTAATGGTGCGTTTACCCTATTGATATGATTTCGAATACCTATATCCTAAAATGAGCTCTTCTGCCGGGGTACTCTGAATCTCCTACAAAGTTGCCATAGTAAGCCGTGAACCTGAAAACCTTTCAGTCAGCCACGTAGCCAGGGGGGGTGCCCTGGGGGCCTTGCCCCCCCCCCGAAATGTTTTGGCTTACATTTTTCAAAAAAATGTCAATGCAGAGTAACAATATACCAAGCTAAAACTGTAGCACAAGTATATTTTTTATGAGTGCGCCTTTGAATAACAATATAACCGACATCGTTTTGTATCTCTCATAGTCTGTGAAAATTCTCAACTACAGTCAACTTTCGCTAATTGCACTAAGCTCTTAGCCCGTTTAGTGAAAGACTTTCGTTAATTGGGCTGAGATGTCAAAACCGAGGGATATATCGATTGTTTTTGTCGAAATCGTCGCAGAAAGGTTTATAAAAATATACACTTATATTAAATACAAAATCAAAGTGGAACCTAATCTTTTCATTGTTGAAATTTAATTCTAGATTGTTTAACAAGTAAATAGCTGAATTTCATGCTACAATGTTAACATATATTGGCATTTTTAACTGTTTCACCGTGATGCTAAAAATAGGAGGGTCAAGTTTATAAGGGATCGGAAAACGATATGATGCAATTGTGTTCCATTCAATTAATTTTAATATTTTCTATATAAATTATTTTCCACACTTGAATGAACTATATTCAAGAGCACCCCGGGAGAAAAAATACGCTGTCAGAAATGACGTTTGACTTCGTTTTAGATGGGCTATAGCCCAATTAACGGGAGCCCGATTAAAACGTAGCCCAGTTAAACATAGCCCAACGAACGAAAGTTGACTGTATGTAGCTCTCCGTTACTTGGAACATTCGGCATGGACAAAGGCGACGAAATATGGACATGGAATGGAGACTTGGTACCTGGAACTGCAGATCGTTAAATTTCGTTGGTGGCGATAGAGTGCAGCTCGATTAGTTAGGACCCCGAAAGTTTGGCATCTGGAACTGCAGCGGAGATATGTCGCAAAGGCGAGAAGGTGTGGAGGATCCGTGGCAGTAAAGCCCAAATTTTTCAGAGCGGTGGAGCGACCAACGAGCTGGGAACGGGCTTCGTAGTGTTGGGCAAAATGCAGAATCGCATAAAGGACTGGAAAACGATCAACGAGAGAATGTGCGTGTTGAGGATAAAACGCCGTTTCTTCAATTAAACTATCATTAACGTACACGAAGGTATACTCGACGACGAGAAGGAAGCGTTCTATGCGCAGCTGAAGGCAACGTACGACAGCTGCTCATGATAGGACATCAAGATCATCATCGGGGTTATGAACACCCAGGTCGGCAGGGAAGCAATGTATAGACCTGTGATCGGGCCCCATAGCCTGCACACCGACGCAAACGACAACAGCCAGCGATGCATCAACTTTGCAGTTCCCGAGCATTTTCGTTTCCCACAAAGATATCCACAAAGCCACCTGGAGATCACCTGACCAACGAACTTCTAACCAAATCGACCATATTCTCATCGAGGGCCGGTTTTTCTCGAACATCACCAACGTATGCTCCCTATCGACTCGGACCATTACCTAGTAGCAGTACATGTGCGTTTAAAACTCGGTTTATATCTCGCGACAAAACCGCTCTTCTCGGTTAAACATTCGGCAGTTAAACAACCCGCCAGTTGCCGAAAACTACGCGCGCGTACTGGATGAAGCTCTGCCTTCTTCTGTGGAGCTAGATGCTTCAACCCTCGAAAACGGATGGAGTATGATACGCTCGTGCATACATCGAGTGCACGAAATGATTGGTTTGACGTGGAATGCCAACAAGCGATAGAATTGAAGGAAAAGAAGAGCTTGGGAAAACTATCCAATCATATCCACGAGAGAGAATTTGGCCAAGAATCGACAAGCGCGGAATGAGTTGACCATGATCCTGAGGAAAAAGCGCCAGAAGGAGGACAGAGCTGGAACAACTATTCTGGGTTAATGACGCGCGCACGTTTTACGAAGAGATAAACCAAACTCGTAAGGGCTACACACCTAAACCTGACATGTGTAGGGACGAGGGAGGGGATCTAATCACAAACGAGCGCGAGGTGTTCGATAGGTGGAGCAGTATTTCGATGAGCATCTCAACGGCGATATAGCAATAGGAGACGCAACGGAAGTTAACCTCGGAGTGCCTACAAACGACAACAGCGTGCCGGCTCCCGATCTCGAAGAGATCCGGCGAGAAATCCGTCTGCTGAAGAATAGGATTGTCGGTCTGATTAGCGCTTTGTACATCGTCTGCTTTGTGCGGTGTATGCTCCTTGATCGAAGCGTCTTGCGGAGGGAAAAGTAGGTTCAATGCGAGAGTGCCAGAAGCTATGAAGTTTTTAAAAATCCTGTAAAACATTTTTCTCACCAGCAAACTAATTAGCATAAATCATATTGTACGCAAACTTATGAAAACCATTAGAAAGTTACTTGTGTTACATGAATACTTAGTTAAACAAATTAATTAATTAATTCGAAAGAACATTCTGTAACATAAGCATTAAATATATTTCTTAAACAAAAGGTTTTCTGCATACTAACTTGGCCTCCCTCCAGAGGTGAGTGAACCTCTTAAGTTTAAAACTTCTCTAATAAAAAATGACTTGGCCCCCCCCGAACGAAAATCCTGGCTACGTCACTGCTTTCAGTGTCAATAAATTATAAAATCTTGAAGTTTGACACTCATGCTGACACGATTTCGGTCATGTGCCAAATTAGAGATAGACGCTACTGACACTGATTTCAAGTAAATTGCCATATCTCGGTTATTTCTCAACGGATTTCCATTTTCTTTTCTTTATTCAACTGAAAATTGATCCACGTTTTTGAAAAATACATAAATATAAATAAGTTTCCAGACTAGAACATACTACAAACGATGTTTCTAAGGGTGGCGAAAACTGGAGCCCGGGGGTGGCGAAAACTGGATCTGGGGGGTCGAAAACTGGTGCTTGAACATGTATCACAAATTTTACATTTACAACTATATTTTCAAACATTTAGTCTTAATTTTTATCCTAAAACATATGAAAAATGTTTCTGCTTATTGTTTGCTTAAAACTGCTCATCGATATGCAACTATATGGCAGTAAATCTCGGTTTTCCAATTTTATCCCGATAAAAGTGGCAAAAACTGGTGTCGTTACCCTATCGATATAAATTGAATTACGGCCTATGACCATTTATTATATTCAATTTATAAAAAAGGTATATTTTATATCTTAATTTTATAAAATGACTATAAAATGACTAATAATTATGACTTTACAAGAAAATTTTCGAATGTCTCATATAATTGGTGATTACATACTGAGTGTCGTTTCGTATGGCAATTTAGCTTTGTTCTTGTCTTTTGTTATTTCGTACCTCGCTCGTTGCATTTTTCCGACAGCGGTGGTTTTTGAAGATCATTAAATTGACTTGGGCACACTTAATAATGACGTGTTTACAAACCAGAACGTATATTGAAGCGTTTTAAACGACGCATTAGATACGTGAAATCGTTACTCAGGAATATCGCGCGCGTGACTACCATTATATGATAATCGAATATCAAAAACTTGATAGCTTTCGAACAACTCCCTGATAAAGTAGTCAGGGCTTTTAAGCATTTTTTATGATCGAAGGATGCCAAAAGGTAACTCGCACAACTATAGTTTTCGGTGTAATTGCCAAATTGATACGTTTGTCTCAAGACAGCGTTCGGGCATAGCAACAAATATCTATCGGTATCTAATAACTGATAGCGCTGTTTCGGATAAATCAAATAGGTTAATAGCACATAAGCTTCGGTTTCGGTGAACTGATTTCTCATAGATTTTTTATATCAATATTTCGGATGTCTTAAAATTGAAAAGCATAATGAAATTACTTCAAATATTTAAAAAAAAAACAAAATAGAAAGCATCGTAAAGCTTAAACATAATTATGATCCCGTAACACAATTATAACACAAAAAGATAATAAAAAAGAATAAATAATCGTACATGACAGAAAACGGGTTGTATGGACCAGAGCACTCACATTGAAAATATTTATATTAAATACTAGCTGACCCGACAAACTTCGTATTGCCACAAATTAACCTGTGTTGTACATAAATCATGAATCTCGGATGATCTTTGTCACTTCTCGAGTTTTGCAAGCCCCCCAGTGGGCGGCGCTTCCGACGGCGGGTCACCGGCAACACTCGCGACCGGCTCGTCCTGAATGATCTAGTGTTACTATAGATAGTTTTTGTGGTCTTGTTATTGATTAATGTTTTACGGAAGAGTCTCGAATTTCTCGAGTTGGATTAGTTTTTGAGTTTCGCAAAAATTTCTGTTTTATTTGTATGAGAGTCCATATCCCTCTACCACAGGGGTGAGAGGTCTCTAACTATCATAAAATAAATTCAAGACTCAAAAATCTCCTACATGCTAAATTTAGTTCCATTTGCTTGATTAGTACTCAAATTATAAGGAAATTTGTATTTCATTTGTATAGGAGCCCACCCTCTTAAAAGGGAAAGGGGTCGTAATACACCACAGAAAAAAAATTCTGCCATCTAAAACTCTCACATGCCAAATTTGGTTCCATTTGCTTGATTAGTTCTAAGGTTATGAGCAAATTTGTATTTCGTTTGAATGGGAGCCCCCCCCCCTCCTAAAAAGGTAAGAAGTCCTAATTCATCATGGGAAAAATGGTTGCCTCCAAAAACACCCACATGCCAAATATGGTTCCATTTGCTTGATTAGTTCTCGAATTATGAGGAAATTTGTATTTCATTTGTGTAGAAACCCCCCTCTTGAAGTGTGGAAGGATCCTAATTCACCGTAGAAAATATTTTTGCCTCCAAAAACCTCCACATGCCGAATTTGGTTCTATTTGCTTGATTAGTTCTCGAGTTATGGGGAAATTTATATTTCATTTGTATTGGAGCCCCCCCTCCTAATGTGGGAAGAGGTCCTAATTCATCACAGAAAAAATTCTTGCCTCCAAAAACACCTACACGCCAAATTTGGTTCCATTTGCTGGATTAGTTCTCGAGTTATGAGGAAATTTGTATTTCGTTTGTATAGGACCCCCCCTCCTAAAGTGGGGAGGGGTCCCAATTCATCATTGAAAAAAAAATTGTCTCCAAAAACACACATATGCCAAATTTGGTTCAATTCGCTTGATTAGTTCTCGAGTTATGAGGAAATTTGTATTTCATTTGTACAGGAGCCCCTCCTCTTAAAGTGGGGAGGGGTCCTAATTCACCATAGAAAATTTTCTTGCTCTCGAAAACCTTCACATGCCAAATTTGGTTGCATTTGCTTGATTAGTTCTCGAGTTATGAGGAAATTTGTATGGAAGTCCCCCCTCTTAAAGGGGAGAGGAGTTATAATTCCTCTTATAAAGAGGGGAGGGGTCTCAATTCACCATAGAATAAATTCTTGTCACCAAAAAAAACACCCACATGCCAAATGTTGTTCTATTTGCTTGATTAGTTCTCGAGTTAGGAGGAAATTTGTATTTCATTTGTACAGGAGCCCCCCCTCTTAGAGTGGGGAGGGGTCGTAATTCACCGTAGAAAATTTTCTTGCCCTCGAAAACCTTCACATGCCAAAGTTGGTTCCATTTGCTTGATTAGTTCTCGAGTTATGAGGAAATTTGTATGGAAGCCCCCCCTCTTAAAGGGGAGAGGAGTTACAATTCCCCTTATAAAGAGGGAGGGGTCTCAATTTACCATAGAATAAATTCTTGTCACCGAAAACACCCACATGCCAAATTTGGTTCTATTTGCTTGATTAGTTCTCGAGTTATGAGGAAATTTGTATTTCATTTGTATAGGAGCCCCCCCTCCTAAAGTGGGGAGAGGTTCTTATTCATCATAGAAAACATTCTTGCCTCCAAAAACACCTACATGCCAAATTTGGTTCCATTTGCTGGATTAGCTCTCGAATTATAAGGAAATTTGTATTTCGTTTGTATAGGAGCCCCCCCCCCTCTTAAAGTGGGGAGGGGTCCCAATTCATCATAGAAAAAAATTTTGTCTTCAAAAACACACACATGCCAAATTTGGTTCCATTTGCTTGATTAGTTCTCGAGTTATGAGGAAATTGGTATTTCATTTGTACAGGAGCCCCCCCTCTTAAAGTGAGGAGGGGTCCTAATTCAACATAGAAAATTTTCTTGCCCTCGAAAACCTTCACATGCCAAATTTGGTTCCATTTGCTTGATTAGTTCTCGAGTTATGAGGAAATTTGTTTGGAAACCCCCCCTCTTAAAGGGGAGAGGAGTTATAATTCCCCTTATAAAGAGGGGAGGGGTCTCAAATTACTCTAGAATAAATTCTTGTCACCGAAAACACCCACATGCCAAATTTGGTTCTATTTGCTTGATTAGTTCTCGAGTTATGCAGAAATTTGTGTTTCATTTGTATGGGAGCCCCCCCTCTTAGTGGGGGGAGGGGTCTCTAACCATCACTAAAACCTTTCCTGGCCCCAAAAACCTCTACATGCAAATTTTCACGCCGATTGGTTCAGTAGTTTTTGATTCTATAAGGAACACAGGACAGACAGACAGACAGACAGACAGACAGACAGACAGACAGACAGACAGACAGACAGACAGAAATCCTTCTTTATAGGTATAGATATCCACAATCTAAGAAAGCATTCACCGATGACCTATAACCCAAAGACAATAAATAAGTGCAATGACAGAAGTAATTAAAAAAAATTACCTAAAATCATATCTTTAAAGTACACAAGCAGTTTGAAGCAGTGTGCTTAGGGAGAGTGAAGTGGTCAACTTCCTAAAGGTTACACTTGGCCCGGCTAACAACACATTGTGGATAATGAGCGGGTGCTTCTCCCCACTTATTGGGGCCATTTGGCATTGGGAGGGCTTACTCAACGATTAACTCATGTGATCTAGTTCCTGGGAAGAGATTCTTAAATACACTTGGTACGTGCAAGTGATGTTGCTTGCCGACCGATTCCCTTTTGGCCCTTCATACAGGAGCTGGTAAACGTGATCAATCGTTATGTTTGTACGATTCCCCTTGTCGAGATATGCCCATTGCTATGAACACTTGTTCTGCTAAGATAGTAGTTCCCATACATACAGGACTCATTATGGTAAACATGATGCTAACAATCTGTATCAAGTCTGTGAATGTGTCTGTGAGTCTGTATCAAGTTTGTGAATCGGTGAAAGTCTGTGAACTTTATTGTCAAAGTTGCTCATTGTTATTTATTTGTTCTTTATCTGTGCGCTGGTTCTCGCTTACCCGCTTACCCGCTTATGAAAAAGTCGGACGCCTGGCAGAAATCGAACAGAACCAGTCTTTATTTTTCGCTCGATTCTCTTTATGTCAAATGTGACATTTTCAGGCAGGAGAAAAGTGGTTCATCAGTTTTGCAGTTTCGGGCAAAAGGTAAGAGAATAATATGGAACATGACAAAGCAGGTATAATTTAATTGTTAACCTGTTTATTGCACGCTCCTTGCTGCTACAATCCGCGGCTGCTACCCTCCAAAAAAGGAGGGCAAGCTGAATCGGTACAAAGCCGTGTAGCATTTTGTTGCGTGTATCGTTACCAAAAGGGATTTAGTTTGACAGTAGCAGAATTAACCAATAGGGAGTATCATTGCATCAGCTTTTCAGAGGTACATATAGTTGAACGAAGACAAATGTAACGCTCTCTTCTGTATAAACCGTTGACGAATAAAGACGTGAATACATTGATCTCGCTAAAGACTACAGTTTTATCAGAAGTGGGATAATACTTTAGCCGTTTCGTGTACGTTTATTTTGCGTTCCGTTCCGTACGTTCCGTGTCAGCAACTGAATTAAGATACGCGTTCTTAAGTTCAGTATGCCGCGAAGACGAAGCGAGAAAAATCAAGTCAATCCTTGTTCCGAAGAAGAGGCGGATCAGGCTGGAGGTTGCGAAATGAATTCTAACAGACGGGAAAAACTTTTGCATCCGGAAGAATTACGTCATCTGATTCCTGAGTTTAACGAAGGTGCTGGTGCCAGACTGCCAGCAGTCTGATTTGGGCCCGCTGTCAAATTTTGAGCCCACGACATGTTGTCGCTGACGTTTACTGCAGCTCGTTATAGAGATGTCGATGGGGTGGTATCAACGGAGGAGTAAGTTCTGAAGCTACCATTATCTATATCATTCGTGGTCTTTCGCACGATGTCATTTACGACAGTTTGATCTCACGACAATATACCGACATCTATGAACTTCTGGAGCATATCAAGTGGTGTGAATCGAATTTTCAACATCGTCGGAGAAAATGAGGAAACTTTGCTATAACGAACCCAGCAAGCACCAGGAATATTTGAGAAGAAAGGTCTACGGAACAGAAACCGAAGGGAGAATTTATTTGCTTTAATTGCAACGAAGCGAGGCATAAGTCTATTGCTTGTCCCAAACCCCAGCGTCTCGAAAGATGTACTAACTGCCATCGTACGGGCCACACCGCGACGGGATGCCGCAACCAACCAGTAATGCCGAATATACAATTCCAACCTTCTACTGCGCCCAATGCCAAGTCAACGATAAACGTGATTGATGCTGAAACGACGACAACGGAACGAATAATCTACACAAATTCCGATTCGAGAATGAATACTCAGGTTATAGTTGGTAACAAACTTAAAGAGTATACGGCTCTTGTAGATTCAGGAAGTGCAGTAAGTCTTTTGAAGATTTCTAATTTGCCTACAAATGTTGGTCGGCAGGCTATTCATATCGATGGTGACGTGCTAAGAGCAAATGAATGTAAGATTGATATACTAGGTTCCTTTACTACCACAATTATCGCTCAAACAGCCGTGTTCAACGTTCAATTTTTGCTTGTGCCTGATAACACTATGTTAGTAGATATTATACTTGGTCGAGATTTTCTCAAACTGAATCGCATTGGAACTGTTAGTTTTAAAGACGACAAAACAAGTGTGTTGGAAACGAGCAACCACGACGTTGAATTAACGAAAAAGGGTTTCGATGGTTTTGAGTATGAAGAAGGGGAAGATGTGTTATTCTTTGATCGACGTTTCGCTCTAGAAGTAGATGATGATAAAGAAACTGTTAATGAGGCGCAACGTGTGATGGACTATCGTGATATGTCAATCGAGATAAGCCGAATGAACCGTTAGTTCGTTACTCGTATGAGATTGCATTGAACGAGAACAAATATTACACTGCGACTCCAGCACGATTAAATACCGTTGAAAAGCAAGAACTAAATAACATTATTGATGATCTTTGCCAACGTAATATGATCCGTGAAAGCGATTTATCGTATACAAGCCGCGTTACCCTAACTCCGTTGAATCGTCTTGTCAAACGTTTGCACCATCCGCTTCCCATTGTCGAAGATCAAATATTAAATTTACAGGTTAAGAAATGCTTTTCGACCAGGAACGTGAAAACGGTAGGGAAAAACAATACGCGTAGAACAAAGTATAAGAGTCCGTCTATGATCAGGAAGGTTCTAGATCGGAACCGTTACGTAGTTTCAGACATCGAAGAATATCAAGTATCAAATATCCCGTTCGAAGGAATGTTTGATCCGCTCAATTTGCGCTTGTATCAGTCTGCGAACAGTTCAGAAAATCACGATCAACATGGTATCGCGACGTCAGATTCAGAGTCGGAGTTTGAGGGCTTTGCGGATTAACTCGGCTGTTGGTTTAGATAAACTATATATATATTGCAAGTTTCTGGAAACGTTTAATGGCAAACGGATTTCTTGAGTAGATTACTTAGTAGAGAGCTAGGCAGAGTCCGTTGAGGCCAATGGACAGTATCAGGATGGACGAACTGTAGCATTTTGTTGCGTGTATCGTTACCAAAAGGGATTTAGTTTGGCAATAGCAGAATTAACCAATAGGGAATATCATTGCATCAGCTTTTCAGAGGTACATATAGTTGAACGAAGACAAATGTAACGCTCTCTTCTGTATAAACCGTTGACGAATAAAGACGTGAATACATTGATCTCGCTAAAGCCTACAGCCGGTTTTTATTCAAAGCCTCTGGCAGAAATCGAACAGAAATCCGGCAGAAAACCGTAAGGCGAAATTTCTGCCCGAATCGAATGTGTCATTTCTGCTAGTTTCCACGGGTGACGGCGGTCAGAAATCCGGCAGAATGTGTCGCAGAAAAAGTTTTTCGCTGCCAGATTTTTGTTCGATTTCCAGTTCGATTCCGCCCACCCGCCTAGGCGCGTCCGGCAAATTATATCACACACACATCAGATTGATGTCTTATCTCTCTTGTAGTGATATATTAACAATGCTAACTATTGAAATTCAGCAGTAAACAGGTTTTGAAGACGAGGTATGATATAGATCATTTTGCGATCAGGGATGGTTCGATCACTTTGACTCAATTTTGATTCATTTGACAGTACCGTCTAAACGGGGTCAAATATGACAAAGTTATATATGAGACATTTGTAGAACAGGTTATTATCTATAATTTGGCTGAATAAAGTTTTGCTGTATCTTTTGTAGTTACGGCGCTACAATGCTAGTATCTTATTAGTGACTAAATGAACGTTCATTTAGTCACTGATGAGTTACTAGCATTGTAGCACCGTAATTACAAATGATACAGCAAAACTTCGTTCAGAAAACTTGTAGATTAGAACTAGTTCTACAAATGTCTCATACATAACATTGTCATATCTGGCTCTGCTGAGACGGTACTGTCAAATGAATCAAGATTGAGTCAAAGTGATCGAACCATCCCTGTTTGCGATGACGTCATTTTGCCGTCAAATGACACCACTTGGTGGTTTGTTTACATGTTTTTTGTCGATTTGAAATTTCGTGAAGGATTACTGCATCAATTTCTGTAAAACGCATGTAAGGCACTTTCTCTTCAATAAAAACTATAAATTTCTATCATTATCTGCCGGACAAAGATAGAAAACTCAATTCAAAATTTAACACCACGTAAACAAACCACCAAGTACCAAGTGCTGTCAAAAAAGTGTGGTTAGGAGCTCCCGTGTAATGATCTATATCATACGCTGGGTCATAATGGGTTAAAGTGATTGATCGGAATAATGAACATAACTTTTTTTCTGCTTTTAATTCCGATCACATATCAAAGTTATAAACTCTCAAAATGGATGTTAACGAGGTTACTATTTGGATTTTAGAGTTATTCGCAACATGATAACATGGTGGAAATATTGAAATCTTTTGACGTAGAACTACGTCTTACGACAGGGTGTCAATCCAAAATTTGGAGTCAAGCCAGCGTCACGAAAGAATTAAAAATTTTGAACGCTAATAGCTCTTCCAATTTAAAACGGATTTTGATCATAAACGATGCAGCAATTGTACGGCTTTTAAAAAGATTGTTTGCCAATCACTATTTAGTGAAAATTAACGAAAACTTTCAAGCTAAAATTTTCCTATACAATTTCCGTATAATAGTCTTGCTTGTCAGGCTGCGTACGGACGGACGACCATTACACACACCAAGCTTGTGGCTGCTGCTGCTTCAAGACAAAGAAGCAAAATAAACTTGCGTGTTTTTTGCATACTACAAAATACAGTAAAGCCTACTGTTTTACCTGACTCACTGCGAATATGCGTATTATTGAAATAAAACGTAACCATATGTTTTATTCGTTTATAACGCATATTCAGTTAATATCGATAACAAACGATTTTTTATAAGTTGTGCTTTTGTTATTGCATTTAATTTGTAAAAAGTTGCATAAATAACAATTCAGTTTCACAATACAATTATTGCGTACTACTGGCACATGAAATATAATGTTTAAGTACGTTATTTTTAGTGATCAAAATTAACGATATTTTCGATACAAGGGCGTTATTTTTCGAAACCTTTCGAACCAACACGATCCCGCGAATACAACGCATTTCGCAGTGAGTCAGGTAACACAGTAGGTGCTACATTTCGATTTGGAATTTCGACCTTATGTTTTAATATGACAGACTTCACAACCAGCTGTAACTACACGGGACATTTGTAGGACTAGTCCTACAAATCCTTGTACTCTAACAGCCTCTTTCAGTCGAGATTTGAACATGTGGCGTCTAGCTTATTAGACCAGTGCCGTACCTCGAGGCCAACTGATAGACTCAGATGTTTTGCTTTTCTAACTCTGCAAACAAGCGATTGCGATAGTGCAGTTATGGACTATCTTATTAATGCCTGTTCTCTTATTATAACATATTACTTTGAGGACTTAAGTTTTCTCCTAGAACTTTGTTGATAGCTGGATGCGTGTGGCAGATTTCTATACTGATATACTCCGACTTTGGCACTGGTAAAAATCTTCTTTTTTGGTATCACAAAATACCTCTCCTACCAAAAATACGCTCCAATTTATTAAGCAAGATTATATTATTATGCTGTTTGTTTTTTCTCACTTTACGCTCTCTTTACTGGAGCACAACCTTTCTGATTTGAAGTCTAAATGTGGCTCAGTTTTATTATAATTGTAACAATTGAACGAAGATAAAACAAGGGGAAGGTTTCATAATCCGCTTGTCGTGCTCTAATGATAATAATGATCATTAACGCAAGTAGAAGATGATTGGTAGGGGAATTGTCGTCAGACTCTATAAACGCAAAACATTTCAGATCCATTTGGTACAAATTGACAATAGTTTTATACTTTAACAGCTAAACATGATGTGATCGGAATTAGATACAACTGTGATCGGAATTAGAATCACCCCTTAAAATTGATGATCGGAATTAGGTGCACTGATACAGCATACTTGGATGCATTTTTTGTAACTTTCGGTTAATAATTTAGGCATTTTAACATTTTTCCATGAAACATAACTGAAAATACTTGCTAAAGACACATGCCATGTAAATAAATGTCAAGCCTTTATTTTTCAGTAGGGACTCAAAGATGAATAATGCCTTAGGTGATCGGAATTAGGTGCTTTCACGGTATATTGATTATACTCCCTAATGTCATATACACCAAAAAATGCGGAAGTTAAAATAACAAATTTACTCCTAAGATGCTATAACCTAGGACTAACGGTTTTAGCTTAGTTACTTTTGTCCACCTAGATTTGGGTTTCATCCCACGGTGCGACGCACGTAGAGGCCAGCGCAGCGTATCGCCTAATGTAACAGGCGAATCTTATAGATGTAATGTAGGGCACGGGATCAGTACAGACACTTTAGATTACAGAGGCGCCGAGACACTCAAAAACCACTAAATTTTGAACGAAACCGGAGAGTTGCCTTTATTTATGATGATACTCTCCGTTTTGTTTCAAAATTTAGCGGATTTTGAGTTTGAGTGTCTCGGCGCCTCTGTAATCTATAGTCAATATAGTGTAGGGATCAGTCATCAGACATTAGTTGTTTCTTTTATTGTTTAAACGTTACTGTTTATCACGTTTATACGCATTTCTCTGTTACTTAATGTTTATAATCATAACAGGTCCTGCTTGCAGTGGCACATGAGACAATTAAAAGTTATTATAATTATTTTGAAATCCTTAGAGTTGTTTTATATAAATCGGCAATCGTTCATTATGGTTAAAGCTTCGTAGGGATGTTACCATACAGCTTCTATATTATAAAAGTTTAGAAATGTTTGTGGTGATCAAAGTCAAATTAATTTCATGTCTCCATTGCCTGAGGAGTAAAATAATTATTCAAATTCACCACTATCTTAACCAGAGACAATGTGATTTTTTCCCTTCAACCCTGGTTTGTTTAAACCAGTTAATATATTCGGGCTGGTAAACGGCTGTATAATGCGGAATATAGACCCCATAGTGGTCGTTAGCCTGTTATCCAGCAACTCCGATCCCGACCTCCTCGTGATACCAGCCGGAATACGAGCAACCTTTGCGGAGATCGAGTAACCAACCCCGGTGGAAACTAAGGTCGTATACTAACCGGGAAGGATGTATAGTGAGTCTCGGCACTATAAGATGGCAGCCCCATCACGAGACTCGGTAGTGTTGCCCCAGTACGGCTACACACCTAAATTAAACTTAAACTAACAACATTCAAGCATATTCGGAGCGGAATATTCGGCATCGACCTAGGCGACGGAACAAGGACGACGAATGGAGACTCGGTACTTGGAACTGCAGATCGCTAAATTTCGCAGGTTGCGAGCGGGTGCTGATTGAACAGCTGGAACCCCGCAAACTCGGCATCGTAGCTCTGCAGGAAATCTGTCGCAAAGGAGAGAAGGTATGGAAGATCCGTGGCGGAAAGGTCCAGTTTTGCCAGAGCGGTGGCGCTACCAACGAACTGGAAACGGGCTTTGTAGTGCTGGGTCGCGTGATAGATTGGAAGGCGATCAACGAGAGAATGTGTGTATTGAGGATAAAGGGCCGTTTCTTCAATTATAGCATCATTAACGCGCACTGCCCGCACGAAGGTAGACCGGACGATGAGAAAGAAGCGTTCTACGCGAGGCTGGAGGCAACGTACCGCAACTGCTCGTCACGGGACATCAAGATCGTCATCGGGGATATGAACGCCCAGGTCGGTAGCGAAGAAATGTATAGACCGGTGGTAGGACCCCATAGCCTGCACACCGACACAAACGATAACGGCCAACGATGTATAAACTTCGCAGCTTCCCGAGGCCTGGTGATCCGAAGCACCTTTTTCCCGCGCAAGGATATCCACAAAGCCACCTGGAGATCACCTGACCAACGTAGAATGAACCAAATTGACCACGTTCTCATAGAGGGCCGGTTTTTCTCTAACATCACGAACGTACGCTCCCGTTGGGGTGCGGATATTGATTCTGACCATTACCTAGTAGCAGATAGCAGTACATGTGCGCTCAAAGCTGTCCACCGTATACCGGACACGTCAAAGCCGCCCTCCTCGGCTGAACATCAGGCAGTTAGATAACCCACAAGCTGCCGAGAACTACACGCGAGTACTGAATGAGGCACTGCCTTCTTCCGAGGAGTTAGGTACTTCAAACCTCGAAGACGGTTGGGGCAGAATACGCTCGGCCATCGGAGTGGCCGCTACCGCGGCACTAGGTATTGAGCCTCGGAGTACACAAAATGATTGGTTTGATGGGGAATGCCAACAAGCGGTGGAGGAGAAAAAAATGCTTGGAAAAATTATCTAAGTATTGCCACTAGAGAGAGCCTGCCCAAATACCGACGAGCTAGGAACCAGTTGACCACGATCCTGAGGAGAAAAAAGCGCCAAATGAGGACAGAGATCGTGAAGAATTAGAGCAACTATTCCGAGCAAATGACACGCGCAAGTTTTATGAGAAGGTGAACCAAACTCGGAAGGGCTACACACCGAAACCTGACATGTGTAGGGACGAGGGAGGGAATCTAATTACAAACGAGCGCGAGGTGGTCGACAGGCGGAAGCAGTTCTTCGATGAACACCTCAATGGCGAAGTCACAGAAGGAGGCGAAACGGAAATTAACCTAGGAGCGCCCATGGAAGATAGTGATGTCCTAGCACCTGATCTCCAAGAAGTCAAACGAGAAATCAGGCTGCTGAAGACCAATAAAGCTGCTGGGAAGGACCGTCTACCGGCAGAACTTTATAAACATGGCGGAGAAACGCTAGCAAAGGCTCTACACTGGGTTATTTCGAGGATTTGGGAGGAGGAAAAGCTACCGGAGGAATGGATGGAAGGAGTGGTTTGTCCCATCTACAAAAAGGGTGATCGGCTAGACTGCTGCAACTATCGTGGTATTACGCTGGTAAACGCCGCCTACAAGGTACTCTCCCAGATCCTGTGTAACGATTCCAAGAGATGGGAATCGACTGAACTATTACTAGCCTAATAACCACCCCGACCGGCGTATCCTAAAATCCAGATCACTGAAAGTAGAGACAAGGCAAGTGTGAACAGAGTCGGAGACGACAAACCAAAACCACCGATCACGATCCCATCCTATCCTATTTCGAACCTACCGTACATCAATCAACCCCTATCCCGTTCAACAACTGCATGTTTAATGCTCTCTGTGAGCTTTTCGCCCCACAGCATAAACACACACGTCAGTTGACGATGTGACGAATATTTCCGCCATATTAAGGAAACCCGTAGGACGCCATCGCCGAGACTTGCTATTCTGAAGTGGACTGTGAGCGAGTCACGACGTACCATAAAGTACGGAAATAAATCTGTCCGTTCTTTTATTATAAAGGTTCCGCGAGTGCCAAAGTGCCGAAGGGACGCTACACTGGTCGTCGTGGACCGCATCCGTTGATCCAGCCACCCAGGAGAACCCGTGGGGGAAAGGCCACAGATAACCGCCAAAGAGCCGCGTTACCCAGGAACCGGAGCAGTGTCCATCGCGAGGTGTCCTGAGCCGACGGGATTGGTGGAGAAGGTGAGTCAGACCCGTTCTGTGATCCGAGCCTCTGCCTTTACGGTAGGTGTGATAGGTGGCCGGATACACCCATTAGGGGTGCATTATTGGGTGAACATAGGTTCACCGATCCGTTTCGTTACAGACCTGCCCTAACCTCATAGCTCTGCCGACGCCATCGAACGCTGAACAAAAGAGGGGGGGTGTTTCACAATAGACCCTGAATATAACAACACTATTGGTCTTAAACATTGTTTAATTCCCGTAAGCGGGCCAATTCACAAAAATCCAGTTACAGTGGCGCCCAACCAGTGGGATTTCACGGAGCGTTACAACGGTAACCTCAAACCGCGGTTTTCAGCAGCTCGTCGCGTCCAAGGCCTGTGAGGTTGGAGCGGGTTCGTGCCAGAATTCCGGGAAAGCAGGATTTACCGGCTTGAGAGATTTAAGCCTTTACAGAACGTCCGTGGTTGCTCCGATTTTGTCTGACGTGGACTTGTGTGCCAATATCGGGTCAAATACATAATCCGATTAAGAGGAAAGCTGTAAGTGTATAAAATAAATATTTTTAGAAATCAAATTTGCCGAATATTTCAATTCCTTCGTTACCTTTGTTTATTGAATAACCCATCACTGTTTATTGAATAACCGATCACTGCCAAAACCTGGTTACATATCCTAGATAGAAAACAAAATGGATCCGTTAAAATTATTAGAAGATGAAATCGAATATGAATTCGAGATTAGGAAAATTATTCAAGCAACCGGCAGGACGCGCGCGTTACGCGAAATGTTGAAACAAGAGTTTTCGTGTCAATGGGAAACTCCAACAATCTCTAATCGCGAACCGTCTTCCGAAATTGAAATTTGTCGTCAAAAGCTGTCGGTTATCGAGAGCCATTTGCAAAAACCCTCTACCCATTCAAACTATAATGAATTGTCCACCATTGACTCTAGATTAATACATATTCTTAACCGCCTCGAACGCGTCCGTGATGTAAGCAAAGAATATTCGCGTGCTAAAGAAGAACTGATTCGAAAGTCTAGCCAACTTGATGAGCTTGCGTCGCTATCTAGAGTAAAACTTCAGAACCCCCAAGAATCAAAATCAAATCAACAGAAAAGCAAGGAAGAAGGTGCAACAGATAGTCAAGCAAATGCATCAAACGATACACAACAGGGCAAGCGGACGGGTACAATACCTAAACTTAGCACGGAATCACGTCTGCCGGAACAAACTATTAATCAAAACCGGGAAACAATGTCAGTTATGCAAAACTTTATCGAGAAGCAGCAGTCTTTCAACGGTCAAATGCTGCAGATGCAACAACAAATGCTCGCGCTTATGTCGGAGATGCGCAGCTCTAACAACAGACAAGTCCAACACTCACCACCCATGCTTCCTCTTAACCAAATACCTAGACCTAATCTCACGCAACGACCAGAAAATCACCGTAGAACTACGTCCGTATCCAAGTGGGACATTGAAAAATTCTCAGGAGAAAAGCGATTCCCAAGCGTTAACGAGTTCATTACGAAAGTGGAAATGTATGCAGAGAGTGATCAATTGATAGAGGCGGAGATCGCACAATCAGCGGTGCACCTGTTCGAGGGAACTGCACTACATTGGTACAGTGGACTTCACCAACAGCTACTATCGATGGAACCAGCCTCAAGATGGCGAGAAATAAAAAAGCAGCTGAAAAAGGATTTTCTGCCTGCAGATTATGATTTTCGACTAAAATCCCAGATCGAAAACGGACTTCAAGGACCAGATGAACCATTTAGCGTCTATATAGCGTCGATGCAATTTCTGTTTGCACAGATGGCTACACCCTATGAAGATGCTGAAAAACTTCAAATGATAAGGAGAAATATGTGCCCTTCATACCTTTCGCAGTTAACATTTGAATCGATTGAATCAACCGAGGAGTTAAAGAAGAAGTGCAGAGAAATCGACACGACTGAAACTTTAGTGAAAAGACATACTAAAATGTTTCCAATGCCATATGCCGAACCTTCGTTCCAATACCGTAACAGAAGACCCTTTACGAAACACCGACAAGAGCAGCTAGAAGAGTACCACACGGAAGAGGAAACAGACGAGGACGAGACCGTCGAAGCAGTTGCAGCAGCACCGAAAACCTTTTCTGAAACAGAAAGAGAGAAGAGAAGAGTCAAAATAAAAAGAAGAGAATGTTATGACTGCAAAGAAGAAGGACACTATTTCAAAAATTGTCCAAAGAAGCAAACTAGGGAGTTTTGCACAAGATGTGGATACCCAGATGTGAAGGCATCAGAATGCAAAAAGTGCCGAACGCCGTTTTTTTTCCATGTTGGGTATTTTTATCACTGCGACCATTTGTTTGATCTATTGTGATATATTCCCCGTTTTATTATAGCTATGTTGTCAAGATGACGCACCACTAGCAGAAGTGATTGTCATTGTTTGACTAATAGCATTTGTCCAGCCCGGTGATGCACTTCGGATGAAGTGCACTACTGCGCTGGGAGTTGTTCTCCAAATATCAGAGGGTTCTAACAGCCCTCTTTTGAAGAACCTTAATCTTTTATTGAGAATTGCCGGACATCGGCATAACAGGTGTTCCGAGTCTTCTTTTTCTATGCCGCAGAAGCGACATATATCATCATGAAGTTTTCCCATTAGCTTCAGATGATAGCGGCTCGGACAATGTCCTGTTATAAGACCAGTATAAATGCTTAGATCTTTCTTCGAAAGCTCCAGTATTTTGCGAGTAATTGAAACGTTTGGAGAGATGAAACGTTTCGACTGCCTAGCATTGAAAGTGTTATTCCAATTTGATTCCACTTTCGTACATTCCCATGCTTTTAGCTCCATTTTTAAGCAGAAGCAGATAAGCAACAGAAGGGCTCAAGTCCTACAAATTGATGAGATGATCCGAGTCTTGCTAGTGCATCAGCTCTCTCATTTCCATCAATTCCACAGTGACCTGGGACCCAGTACAAGTTGACTTGGTTACGACGAGACAATTTTTGGAGTGATTGAATACATTCCCAGACATGTTTTGATGTGCATGTCGCCGACTTTAGAGCGTTTAGAGCTGCTTGGCTGTCGGACATGATGCATATATTTGAATGTTTATAGTTCCTGCGCAAGCACACAGTCGTACATTCTAGAATTGCTTGTATTTCAGCTTGGAATACAGTTGGCCATCTGCCCATAGAAATTGACATGTCTATTCCTGGGCCAGTGACTCCTGCTCCCACTTGATTGTCCATTTTTGAACCATCAAAAAGTCGAGCCTGGACGAATATCGGGACCACCATCTTCCCAGGAATCACGTCTAGGCTCAAATACACGAAATATTCGGTTGAAGTTGAAGAAGTATTTTTTCTCCATCCAATCTTCATTACTGGTTACAAGAGGATTTATACTAATAGTTTTTAGAATACTGAGATGACTTGTTAAGTCCCCTTCAAAAAGGTTCTTTGATCTTTTGATCCTCAGAGCACTTTTTTCAGCTTCTAATTGTATAAACTGATGCAATGGAAGTATATAGAGTAAAGCATCCAATGCCTTCGAAGGTGTACTTCTCATTGCACCTGTTATTGAGAGAGTGGCTAGCCTTTGAAGTTTTTCCAGCTTTGTTTGGGTAGTTTTCTCTTTCGTTTTTGGCCACCAGACCAACGAAGCATAGGTAATCCTGGGTCTGACAATGGCCGAATAGATCCAATGGATCATCTTCGGTTTCAGTCCCCATTGCTTACCAAACGTTCTTTTACATATCCATAGAGCATTTGTTGCTTTGTTTACTGCTTGCTCTAGATGTGTGTTCCAATTGAGTTTTCTGTCAAGAAATACTCCAAGATATTTAACAGTGTCTGAAAGTTTTAAAAGTGTTCCTTTCAATCTGATGTTATTTAATGTAAATTTTTTCCTTCTCGTAAATGGTATGATAGTAGTTTTATTGGCATTTATGCTGAGACCCTGCCTATCACACCATGATGAAATCAAATTTAAAGCCATTTGCATTCGGTCGGCGATAATAGAATCAAATTTTCCTCGAACAATTATGACTATATCATCTGCGAAGCCAATTATTTCAAAGCCTAGCGCCGTCAACTTTTGAAGAAGATCATCAACTATTAACGACCACAGTAGAGGTGATATTACGCCTCCTTGTGGGCAACCTTTTACTGCTCTAATGCTTATAGATGAGCTTCCAAGGCTTGCTGATATCTCCCTTTTTGATAACATTTCGCTAATCCAGTCGATAATGGATATATCGAAACCACGTTTCGTCATAGCCGTAATCATTGAATTATGAGATGAATTATCAAATGCGCCTTCTATGTCAAGGAAGGCACCTAGTGAAATTTCTTTCGCTTCAAAAGACTTTTCTAGTTTTTTTACACCAGTTTGTACTGCTGTTATTGAAGATTTGCCTTCTTGATATGCGAATTGATATTCGCTCAAAGGATCTTTGGCTAAATATGATGATTTTATATGCTCATCAATTATTTTTTCCATTGTTTTTAACACAACGGACGATAAGCTTATCGGCCTGAAGGATTTTGGTGAAGTCTTATCCTTCTTATTAGCCTTCGGAATGAACGTGACCCGTACTTGTCGCCATACTGCTGGTATATGACCTAGTATCAGGCTTGATTGAAAAAGGTTTGTTAGAATAGGTGTTAAAAACGCCTTGCCCTTCTGTAGTAGTACAGGAAAAATTCCATCCCTACCCGGCGATTTGAAGGGTTCAAAAGTGTCAATCGCCCATTCAACCTTGCTTCTTGTAAAAATTTTTTTGGTTAAAGTACAAGCATCATTCCTGTTTCTATTCAACCCAGTCATTTCACTCGCTATTTCGAGAATGTCTGTCCTGGTTTCAAGATTTACAGTTCTCAATGCCGGTGCACTTTGGTCTCCGCATGTATTAATGATTGAACAGGGAAAATGTGTTCTCATCATTAACTCTAATGTTTCCTTAGTTGAGTTAGTAAAAGAGCCATCCTCTTTTTTCAAAGTACCTAACCCATTAGAATGATCTTTAGCGAGGATTTTCTGCAATCTAGCAGTTGCTGGAGTATTTTCAATGTTTTCACATGTGTGCCTCCAGTGAATCCTCTTTGATCTTCGTATTTCCCTATTATAGGCAGTGAGAGTTTGTTTATACTCCTCCCACTGTTGGGTTCTTTTTGCCCGGTTAAATAATTTCCGAGTTTTCTTTCTAAATTTCTCCAAAGTTTTGTTCCACCAAGGTACATCTCTATTCGTAGAGCGTTCCTTTGCAGGACAGCTTTCATGATAAGCTTGTTGGATCAGGTTTGAAAGTTGTTTTGAGTTGTTCTTTACATGTCCTTGAGCAGCCTTTCAAGTTCTTGGCTCCAACCTTCAGTTTCAAATTATACTGATCCCAGTTTGTTTTCCTGGGATCTCTTATAATTTCCTTAAGTTGCTGATTAGCTTCGTAATCAAACATGATTTGCTTGTGATCGGACAAAGATTCTTCATCCGATACGTGCCAATTTTTTATTTTATCAGTCATCGTTGGACTGCATAGTGTTAAGTCAAGTACTTCTTGCCTTATTGCGTTTACAAAAGTTGGCTCTTCCCCTTTATTGCATATATCTATATCATTTGATGATATATAGTCTAAAAGGAGTTCACCTCTGTTATTGGTATCTGTGCTGGCCCAAACAGTGTGATGGGCGTTTGCATCACATCCAATTACAAGTGCTTTGTTTTGTTTCTTGCAGTAAGAAACCAAATTTACCACTTCTGGTGGAGGTACTTCACCCAAATCTCCTGGAAAATATGCAGATGCTACGCAAATTTCAGTCGTGCCATGGGTCGTTGGAACCTCCATCATTATTGCTGTGAGATCTTTTGTAATCAATTCTGTAATTGGAAAACTTTTTATGTTTTCACTTACTAAAATGGCAGCTCTTGGCGTGAGCTCACCTTCGGCGTAAATCAATTTACACGACTTTGTAGGAATTCCTTGTATCCTACCTTTATAGGTCCAGGGCTCCTGGATCAGTGCTACATCCAGGTTGCTTTCTGTGAATCTTCTACAAAGTACAGCAGTTGCTCCCTTTGCATGGTGAAGATTCACCTGGACAAATTTAACATTTTTTCTTTGTAATTTTATATGATTTGTGGTACGGCCGGGCTGTTTTGGGTTTAGTCCTGCACCGTTGACACAACTGGGTCCTGGGATTTGACTGATTATATCAGCATCGCCAGTTTCCTCTTGGGTCTTATCGATGTCAGAGTCCCTCCTGAGTGCTGATCCCCCACTTGATTTGTTATTTATATTTATATTAAAAGTTTTATTAATTGTTTCCATCTCAATGGTCTTAATTTGCTGGGAGAAAGAATCAGCTGTCCGTTACCAGCTTAGAACAGAGGGAGCAAATTACTGCACGGGGTGCCCTGGTACCATGCAGGCTCCGTTCGACCTTGGGAGACTTAATTAGACCCCCCCAAGCATTCATCCTTAGGCACGGGTCGCGTTACACCGAGGATTGGGGTCTTCCTCCGCAATTTACTCAGAATGCAGCATGCTCCAATGTTGCTTGCTACATTGGGAGCAAACGTTTTTTTTACAAGATTTGCCGCGGAAGAGACTCGGTGCAGATCTAGATGGATCCATCACGTGTTTGTCATGGAGCCATCCAGCGCTGCACACCAAAAGACAAATCTCAACACTCCTCCTTTATTCTGGCTTGTGACAGACAGTTTGGGTCCCGATCCAATTTTCCCATCACTTGTTCACTCTTTTTATGGAGTCATACGTGCTAGTTCATCAGCGTGGTCTCTCACTGGCGGAGCAAGTGAACAATTTAAGGTTTACTACGACCAGATGATCAACGAATTGTTTCATATCAAAAGCGATCCAAGATTTTTCACAGAAATTAAGCTCGATGGGAGAACAATATCGGGCCTGATCGACTCAGGTGCCACATGCAGTCTAATAGGTTTTGCATACAACCGCATTCTAAGCCCTAATACTACTATTTATCCTCTCAATAGAAATATTCGTACAGCAGATAATACCTCACACAAAATATTAGGCTATTCATTAGTTCCAGTTACGTTCAAAGACACAACGCATATCCTTCCAATCCTCATCGTTCCTACAATTCCTAAGCAACTGATGCTAGGCGTAGACTTTGTTAAACGGTTTAATTTGATGCCGGAACTGGAAGTATGTAACGTCGACATAGAAGAGAAATGTAACGCAACCGAACATGAATTAAATCCAACAATAAAAATGAATTAAATGAGGCACAGAAAAAACAACTATTCGACGTCATAAGTGCATTCAAGATTGCAGACGGAGAGTCATTGCAACAGACAAATGTTGACCAGCACACGATTGATACAGGTGAAACAAAACCGATCAAACAACGACATCACCCGATCTCACCGTACGTTCAAAGCAAAGTGGACGTGGAGTTAGATAGAATGCTGAAATTAAAAGTTATAGAGCTATGCCATTCACCCTGGAATTCTCCGATTGTTGCGGTCAAAAAGGATGAACAACGAGTGAGGCTTTGTCTATACAGCCGAAAGTTAAATAGTGTCACCATCCCCGATGCGTACCCATTAAACCATATAGGTCGCATTCTTGGTCGCTTTACATCGACAAAAATTTTGAGCACTATTGATCTTCGAGACGCATTCTGGCAAATTAATCTAAATCCCCATTCACGACCAAAAACAGCTTTTTCGGTTGCTGGGAGGGGTCAATTTCAATTCCGCGTGATGCCGTTTGGACTCAACAACAGTGCCCAGACGCTGGTGCGAATTATGGATCAAATTTTAGGACCAGATCTGGAACCAGAAGTTTTCGTATATCTGGACGATATTGTTATCGCCACAGATACATTTGAACGTCACATACAACTTCTACACGAAGTAGCAAAACGCCTACGTAGAGCGAACTTCTCGATTAGTCTTCAAAAATCGTCATTTTGCAAAAAGTCAAACTTTATTGGTCAAACTTACTACCTAGTCAAACTTACTAGGTTACATAGTAAGTGAAGAGGGTCTAGCAGTAGATCCAGACAAAACTAAACCGGTACGAGAATACCCTGCACCTAGGTCCCATACAGAAATCCGTCGATTTATTGGGATGATTTCTTGGTATTCTAGGTTTATCAAAAACTTCTCCGACTATACTGCTCCATTCAACGATATACTGAGACTAAAGAAGTTCTGCTGGACACCAGAGGCCAATACTGCATTCGAACACCTGAAGAAGATGCTAATCACACCACCAATCTTGGGAATACCAGACTATAAAAAGCAATTCAGTATCCATTGCGACGCATCAGATCGAGCGATAGGAAGCGTTCTCGTACAAGGAGAGGGAGATGACCTAGTAACGATCGCATACAATAGCAAAAAATTATCAGCAACAGAATGCAAAGAATACAAACGTCTCCTAGATGACTATGGTGTAGAGCCTTTTCGGACACCAAAATATCATGCTCAAGCCAACATGGCTGAGCGGTACAACCGAGTCATCGGACAAACAATACGCTCGTATCTCGGGGAAGATCATATGCGGTGGGATGAGCTGCTACCAGAAATAGGTTGTGCAAATCCGTACCGCCACAAATGATTCCATAAAATACACACCATATTTCCTTAATTTCGGGACTGAAATCATCAAACACGGAAAACAGTTCGCCGAAAGAGAAACGATAAAACGAGCTAACGCTGAATCAGGAATCGTTCAAAAGGATCCTGAAAACAAAATAATACAAAATACCGATCAGACACCGAAACTGTTGGAAATAGTGAGGGAAAACTTAAAGAAGGCATTCGAACATCAAGCAAAGTATTACAATTTGAGATCTTCAAACCGGGTATCTGATTTTGCACCAGGGGAAACGGTTTTTACCAAAAACTTTGTTCTTTCTGACAAAGCTAAGAAATTTAATGCCAAACTCGCGAAAAGGAAAATAAAAGCAGTAGTAGTACGAAAGGAAGGACAAAATAATTACATTTTAAAGGACATGCAGGGAAAAAACTTAGGTTTGGTTAATGCCAAATACATTTTTCGGTGAAGAGCGTTTACCTGATTATCGATATACAGCTATGGCTTTTCCTTAGTGAAAGCACTAAGAGTGAGACCAAGTCGTGGACTCCTCTGCACAGTAAGCATATCCCCCTCCGCTCGGCGACCTAATAACATTCCTAACTAAGGTCGCCAATAAAAGAGCGTCGAGCGACAACCACAAACAGCTATGGTTCGCGCCTTCCCGGCCGAACACTAAGAGGAAATACCGGCGACAATTTCCTTTCCAGCGTAAGCAGATCACCGATGTCTTGCAATCTTAACTGCAATGACAGCCGTCGCACCTAGATTAGAATAGACATAAGAATAGGTTAAGATATTAATATCAGTACGTCTAAAGTTAACGATCATCAACAGTAGCGAATAGTGGATCACTGATTCGTACTGTATCGTTGAAGCAAGCGAATTTCCGTCGGAATGGACACCAAAGGTCAGTCCGAGGAATGCCGCAAACAACTCAGGCAAAGTATTATCACAATTTTACAATATTTTCTTCAGCCCACCACAGAAACAGAATACAACATAAAACACGTGCACTAGATACATATAACACATAACAAATTTTTACAAATCAACACTACAAACACAACCTCAAAATCACTATTTCACAAACAGCTGAAGAAAAGTAGCATGATGCTGAAAATTTGGAACTTTTATAGTTAGTTTCTCAAGGTTATTGACTCAATAACTCACAGAAACCAAAATTTTCGCACAGAACAGGAATAACTACTAAAATGGAAACTCAATCATCGCATCTAGATGAAATGAGGGTTTCACTTAGGTCTTTGAGAGTACCTACTGGAACCACATTGTCGTCCGATAGACCGCCCAGTCAGAGGCATCTATCTCACGGACAGGACCGGGATTCGACGCAAGCCATTAAGCAGTAGTTACCACAGCAATAGTCCGTATTTTAAAATATTTCTTTCATCAGTAAAAGTAATAAAAATTAATCTTACCACGTTCTTACCTTTAACCGCGAATTTGTAGCAGCTTCGAAAAACACATCTTGCCGAATCGGCGACACACTATAAAGTAAAGAACGCACATTGTAACCGAACGCACTTCCGCTGATCGAAGCGTCAGCCGAGAAATTCACCACTGCTATCAGAGACAGATAATGGCTGAGTACATCGCGCGCGTCAGTACTGCGTTTCGTTAGGGTACGTGCACCAGTTTTTGACAGGCGAGAGAAAAGCATTAGAAGGACTGTTTAGTGAAGTTGAATGAATTTTCTGTAAATATGTAAATAGTATAAAA
Organism: Sabethes cyaneus; assembly: GCF_943734655.1. Taxonomy (NCBI): domain Eukaryota; kingdom Metazoa; phylum Arthropoda; class Insecta; order Diptera; family Culicidae; genus Sabethes; species Sabethes cyaneus. The sequence goes on from NC_071355.1 coordinate 108,079,503, forward strand.
TAGTAAATAGTAAAAGTATAATTTAAATAACAAACAAAAAAACCTGATTTAATCCACCTAGTGGTGAAAGGAACCTTTGTTATACGGTCTTACTTGCTATTTGAGATAGAAATCGACACGTTTGGTTTGAATAAAATTTTTGGAAATTGAACAAGTTAACAAAATTTAAACCAAATAGAAGCACTTATAAATTTTGATGGTTCCTTTTCTCATGAAATTGCTGAGTAATGAGGGTAAGTGCAAGTAAAAGTAAGCTGTAAGATGAAATATTATTCTTTAACATATATATTGCGTAGTAAAGATCTAGTTTATAGGTTTTTGAACTATGGATAATTGTAATGCCATTCTATTTAATACACAACAATAAAGTATCTTCTTCTATATAATAAAACCAAGTTGGTTCGTTTGTTTGTAAGGGATAAACTCAAGAACGGCAGAATGGAATTGCATGATTCTTTTTTCAGTTGAGGTGTTTTGGTTTGCTTCAGGTTTATACGCAAAAAAAAATATTAAAAATCTACGCGAAAAACTGAAAAATAGTAAAAAACCGATATTTTACTTTTCCCGCCATTCGTCGCATAGACAATATTTTAGACTACTATGATTATTATCGGTGCAAATCAACCGGCGTCGCATTCAATATGAAGCGTCGTTGCTGGGCTAACAAACATGTTGATGAGGGTAACTTTGATTGAATGGTCAATAGTGCCTGATTTTCACAGAACATCTGTTCGTTACAACTGTGTTAGAAAGACTGAATACTGAAATACTTAGAAACTGAGTTAGAAATGTTTGTTCGATTTAATCGACGTTTTTCGGCGAAATAAATATGAAGATTTTTAAATACCAGTTAGTCTGGACGTTTCGAGCTACTACTGGTCTTCGCTCATCATCTGCGGACAACTTTTTCGTCCATTAGGTTCTACTTGGTTTATCTTTCTCCAAGTCCAAGTAGAACCTAATAGACGAAAAAGTTGTCCGCAGATGATGAGCGAAGACCAGTAGTAGCTCGAAACGTCCGGAAAAATCTTCATACTTATTTCGCCGAAAAACGTCGATTAAATCGAACAAACATTGCGGTGGCAGCGATAATCTGAAATCAACATTAGTTAGAAATGGTAATCTTTCCAGAATCCTAAAACTTATTGCCAAATATTCATTGAAAACATGTGGAAAATGTTGATTTTTCAATTTACAGCACTCAACAGTTAAGCTAGCTGTTAATTTATTTTTTGTAAAAGTAAATTCGATAGCTCTAGATAATGCCTAATTCCGTCTGCTGTAGTTGTCCGTTAATATGGTATGCAATATACATATATTGAAACAGAATCTTTATTCTTGCTAATAAACAGTTTTATGGGCTAGCAAATTTAAAAACTAATAAATGTTGTATAATGCGTTGGGGGTTCAGTTTATAAAAGAGCCTAATAGTCTAAAACTAATTCTTTCACATCATTTATCAAATTAATGAAATTAACCAGAACTGGAAACTTTCTACGTTGTATGCGTTTCTAATGCATGTTTACAAATGTTTCAATGACTAAAAATTAGGTATGAAGTTATATGACCGTCAAGTGAAGAATATACTTTATGTATTAAATTTAATTGAAAAGTGTACTTGAAAAGAATATTAGCTAAAATAAATTAACACTAAAAGTACATGTAACCCATTAGAATAAATCGTATTGAAAACAACGTTAATTATTTTTTGTGCTTTTCTCTTCTGATTAGACTTCTAAAAGTGCAAAAAGGCTCATAAAATTATAATTCTGCTTCAAATTGTTTTGAAATACCAAAGTAATAAAGAAGACAAAAAAGGGTTTAAGACAAGGCGTACATTTATTTGCATTTTCGTATGTTTGAGGAGCCCAGCAAGAAATGAAATTAGCAAATAAAATCAAATTTAAATTCAAAAATTACGGTGGCAATCACTACAAAGCTCTGATTTCGATAGAGGAAATCGAAAGTGTCAACAAATTATATGTTTATAAAGCAAAAATTTGCGTAAAAAAGAACATGCAAAATTTCAAATCAATAATGGGGGAATGCACAAAGGCGAAAGAAAACATTTGAGGGCGTTGAACAGAACAATCATAGATTTGGCGGCAATGAAAATATAGTTGGTGGTGCAATGATTCTGTTCTCAAAAAGTTTTGAATGTATATTGCATATCATTAGACAGTTAGCTGCAGTAGACGGAATTAGGCGTTATCGAGTCTACTTTTACAAAAAATAAATTGACACTCAGCACAACTGTTGGGTACTGAGAATTAAAAAATCAACATTTTTCACATGTTTTTAGCGTATATTTGGCAATAAATTTTACGATTTTGATTGCCATTTCTAACTAATGGTTTAGCACAGTTGTAAGAAACAGATGTTCTATGAAAATCCGGTAGTCAATTAACCATTCCCTCAAAAGATAAACTTCTAAAAAACGCACAAAACTTAACCTACACTTTGAGTACATCCAAAATTTACTATTTACGGCATTTAATTCAATTGGTGGCAGTACTTGAATAAATTTCATCAATTTTTATTAACCTTCTGTTACTCACGTTGTTGTATTTTGTACACCATGTGTAGGTTTTTGGATGCCATATTGTTATAAAGTTGCAAATCGTATATTACGTATATACTAACGTATATTTTTCAATAAACTTGTTATGAGCAAATTGTCAGAATTATTCAATGCATTAATACTTTAAATTGTTAGGAAAATAGATTAGCATAAACCGACATCACAGAAACGAAGCCAGTAGCATGTGAGGTGCACCGCAATTGGCCCCAACTGGAATTTTCTCTCGTTTCTTCATATGGAAAAATGGTGTCTGCATGCAGCAAAACTACCAGCAAATGTAAAATGCTTAAAATGTATCCGTCTGTTAGTAGTCGAGTAATTCGGGGTCAAAATCAGCGTATTTTTTATAATCAAAGTTCTACAGTTCGTAAACAAGCAAACATAGAGGTGTGTATTTTTATTATTTATACAACTTTGTAATACATGAAAAAGTCATACAACAATTACAAAAAGAGCTAAAATAGAAAAACTGATTTTACACATGAATATACAATAAATAAGATTTCTCTATCTTCGTTGAAGAGATAGAAGGCTACTGTCTTCAGCAAAATTTCTTGTAATAATATGCTCTAAAACTTTGCAGAACACATAAATGAGTTACATTGAAACTGAAGGATAATAATTTTTTTATTTCACTTTTAGGGGGATTAATCAAAATTCAAATTCTACCAGACGATAGAGCTTTCAATTTCAAGAAACTCTTCCAAAGGTTTGATAAACTTAAGTTTTCCTAGTCAAAACTCTAGTGCACACGTTTTCTTTGGCTTTGGGCTATGTACGCGCGAGTAACTGTGTTATAAAAGTTGGCGCGAGTGTTCGATGGTTAATATCTTTTGACCGGTAAAACCAACTCTTATGAAATTTTGCATATATATTCGTAGTGTGAAAACCTCTCGTTTGATATTAAGATAATTGAAATTAGGTTATTTATCTTGGTTAAAATCATTATAAATTATTGTTAATTTTGGTGTGGTGTATTCAATTACTCATAACTTTCAAATTAAACATCCAATCAAAAAACCATTCAATAGTGATCTATCCGGCTATATTACCTGCCAAATGAAACTAGTAGCGCGTAAATCGGTTTAGCCATCTCTGAGAAACAGGCGATCATTTGAACCTTGTCAAAACTGGTTTTTTAAGGCTAATTTTTAAACCACTTGTTTGTCTTCAATAAAAATTGGCATGAAGTTTAACAATAGTAGGAGCTTTTATTTGGTACTAAGATCGATGAAATCGGTTATGTGGTTCCGGAGAAAATCGAGTCAGGTAATTTTCACATTTTTGCTTATAACTTTTAACCTAAAAATCGGACCACGAAACAATTAAATAGTGATATGCTAGGTAATAATACCTTTCAAATAAAAGTTATAGCAGACAAATCGGTTCAGCCATCTCCGAGAAATAGGCGATTGAAAATTGAAGCGCAGACACATGCACACACACACACACACATACACACACACACGCGCGCACACACACACACACACACACACACACACACACACACACACACACACACACACACACACACACACACACACACACACACACACACACACACACACACACACACACACACACACACACACACACACACACACACACACACACACACACACACACACACACACACACACACACACACACACACACACACACACACACACACACACACACACACACACACACACACACACACACACACACACACACACACACACACACACACACACACACACACACACACACACACACACACACACACACACACACACACACACACACACACACACACACACACACACACACACACACACACACACACACACACACACACACACACACACACACACACACACACACACACACACACACACACACACACACACACACACACACACACACACACACACACACACACACACACACACACACACACACACACACACACACACACACACACACACACACACACACACACACACACACACACACACACACACACACACACACACACACACACACACACACACACACACACACACACACACACACACACACACACACACACACACACACACAGACATTGCTCATTCGTCGAACCTGATCGATTGGTATATGTGACACGGCCCTCCGGGCCTCGGATCAACTTCGTGTTTTTCGACCAATTCCTAAACCTTTGTTATATTGTATAACAAAGGTAAAAAGGTTAAATAACAAGAGGAAAATTATATTCGAAAAAAATTCTTGTAAGAATCGATCCACCTCGCTGGAGACCGGAGTTATTTCAACGCTGATGGTCAGTAACAGGAAATTATCTTGAAAACAGCGCTGAGTCTTACGACGATGACGCCTTATGACCCCGAGGAAAAAACGCACATTCTTACGGAACAAAATAATTTAGATTTTTAAAATAACTTAAAGTAATACACCAGAGATTTTAAAGTTTGTATTGTGTATTCGATCCCTCATTGTTTCACTAGTTGCTGGATAAATAACAAACTTCTATAGGAATAGGCTTCTTACAACAGAAAATTTTAAAAGGCATCTCTGAAACCGTTCAAAATTTTCTTTCCCCCGGCCGACGGCATGTGTAACGATTCCAAGAGATGGGAATCGACTGAACTATTACTAGCCTAATAACCACCCCGACCGGCGTATCCTAAAATCCAGATCACTGAAAGTGGAGACAAGGCAAGTGTGAACAGAGTCGGAGACGACAAACCAAAACCACCGATCACGATCCCATCCTATCCTATTTCGAACCTACCGTACATCAATCAACCCCTATCCCGTTCAACAACTGCATGTTTAATGCTCTCTGTGAGCTTTTCGCCCCACAGCATAAACACACACGTCAGTTGACGATGTGACGAATATTTCCGCCATATTAAGGAAACCCGTAGGACGCCATCGCCGAGACTTTCTATTCTGAAGTGGACTGTGAAGTGGGCATCGAAACGCGAGGCACGATTTTTACCAAGAGTAGCCAACTTCTAGGCTTTGCAGATGACTTCGATATCATTGCCAGGAACTTTGCGACGGCGGAGGCAATCTACGCCAGACTGAAAGCGGAGTCTATGAGAATTGGGCTAAAAATAAATGCGTTGAAGACCAAATACATGAAAGGAAGAGGCTCAAAGGAAACAAACGCGCGCCTTCCACGGACGGTAACCGTTGACGGCGGCGAACTAGAAGTGGTAGAGGAGTTCGTGTATTTGGGATCGCTGGTGACCGCGGACAACAACGCTAGTAAGGAGATCCAACGGCGCATCCAAGCGGGAAATCGTGCCTACTTTGCCCTTCGTAAAACGCTTCGATCAGGAAGCATACGCCGCCGCACAAAGCTAACAATGCACAAAACCATTATTAGACCGGTAGTTCTTTATGGACTTGAAGCCGTGACGCTGCTTACGGAGGACATACGCGCCTTTGCCGTGTTTGAGCGGAAAGTGCTGCGGACGATATTTGGCGGAGTACAAACTGAAAGCGGAGAGTGGCGGAGGCGTATGAATCACGAGCTACAGGCACTCCTTGGGGAGACTCCCGTAAATCTAGCGAAAGTTAGCAGGCTACGGTGGGCCGGACACGTCGTAAGGATGCCGGACGACAGTGCGACGAAAATAGTACTCTTCACAACCCCACCGGCACCAGGAACAGGGGGGCCCAACGTGCACGATGGCTCGACCAGGTCGAAAGCGATTTGCGACTTCTGAGACGACTAGGGAATTGGCGACGAGTGGCGCAAGACCGAGTTGAATGGAGACGAGTGCTTGAAACAGCACGAGCCACCCCGGCTCTATGCTGCTGAAGAAGAAGAAGAAGATATTCGGGCAAACGACATCAACTCGATGGCGTTGCCATCGGAAATCAGATGTGGTTGATATGGAAGAAAATGAATGCCATTTATGATTATATCATACATTACTTTAATTCACAGTGTCCAAACAAAAAAACTTAATAATCAGCATTATCATCATTATGTCTGATTTCGACCACGTGCTGCTCAAAATAATGGTTTAGCATGTGCCAGATTGCTTATAATTTATACGATGCGAAGTTCCGCAATATGTAATAATCTGATCTGCAACATACATTCATAAAATCAATAATTATTCCTATTTCACAGTGCCTATCTATAACCATTGTAATACGCAATTACGGTTACTTCTTTCAAATATTAAGACAAACATTTTAATCAAACGTCTTTTACGTAGTGGACCCACTGGATAATAGCTTGCAGATAAGAATTATAATTTTTTATCTGATAACACTATACTTTTTCTCTGCAGCACAAAGTACCCAATTCAATCGTTCCAGTCAATATTAAGCTTTCAAAATGGTTCTTTTCAAAACCATCATAACCCTCAAAGAAGATTATTATGATTTCCACTATCAATCAATTTTTTCATAAGTGTTTTTATTAAGGTGCGTCTAGATTGGCAACTAGTGGCATGCATGTTGTTCCTATCCTAACTGTTGTTAATGTTTCCAAGTAACTATGGTGACGAATAACAAATGTACAGGTGGCGACAGAAGCAACATTGAGCAAAAACTAGTAACATATCGCATTCCAAATGTAGCCAAAGTTACCCATTCTAAACGCACCTTCACATTAACTTTGCGTAGTCCTACGTTGAACATGCGGTCGTGTCTTGTACACAACCCCTCTGATTTGTTTCGTCCCCCTCCCTTCAAATATCCAACATCATTTCAAAAAAATATTTGTGTTACTTCACTTTATAAGTTTTCGATTTAAAATGCTGTATTTCACTTTTGATGTTTACTCGGCGACGGACTCAGCAGAATTAATTACTGGTGACGTTACTAACCTACTGGTAACCAACTGTTGTGACTGTGTTCTTAGGAACAGCGGAAACGGACTTATCGTGCGTGGTAGCTTTCTAGTGGTGCAGGTCGAACTGATCGAAATTATTCCGTACATGATATAACATCGCCGCCTCCTTGAAATTACAATTTCAATACAAATAAAATTCAACTTACATTGACATGAATGACGATTAACAATAACACCTATCTTATCTAACTAGCTCTTATGATTAATTTTCAGTTACACCTTTTGAATTAGAGGTCGTGTGATGACCATTAGCTTCTTCTGTTTCAGCGACAGCAGCATCATACTCCGGAAGCAAGCATATTTTGGTTATGGGGCGGGTGATAACCCCCCGTGCGGTGCGTAGTGAGACAACTCTTATCAATCCGTCAGGACCTGGTGAAGTGGTCAGGATGCGAGCTAAAGCCCAACGGATCGGCGGTTGTAGCTCATCGACGACTATAACTAATCGGCCAAGCAGCAACTTATTATTCCGGACGTTCATCGTGGTATCCTTCTGCATTTCTTGGAGGTACTCTGTGCGCCAGTGACACCAAAACTTTTGGACGTGCAGCTGTAGTTTTTGGAAATGGTCAAGTCGATTTTCCGCAATATCTCGATGGTCTGGGTCGGGCAGGGCTAGTAGACTGGATCCTGTGAGGAAATGACCGAGCTGGCGGTACAGATGCTTCTTTGCCACCTTCACGGCCGCCTCCCAGAGGCCGCCGAAGTGTGGCGCTTTCGGTGGATTTAGATGCCAAGTAATCCCCTCAGCAGCACAGGTCGAAACGATTTTCTCGGTCTCCTTACTTTTCCACAGCAGATCAAACAGCTCATTTAAATTATTTTTGGCCCCTTCGAAATTCTTGCCATTATCGGAGTGAATGTGAGCAGGGCGGCCGCGGCGAGCAATGAATCGTCGTAGCGCTAGCAGGAAACCTTCGGTAGACAGGTCGCTGACAAGTTCCAAGTGTACGGCTTTGGTTGCGAAACAAACAAATAGGCACAGATACGCTTTCGCAGGAGCAGCTCGCTTGTGTACCGGTCGTAAGTAAAACGGACCGACGTAATCGACTCCCGTGACGTTAAACGGGCTGTTGGGAATGACTCTATGCGCAGGTAGTTGTCCAATTTGCTGCTGTGCCGGTATCGGGTCAAGGCGAGTGCAGCGCATACATTTGCGAACGACGTTGTGTGCTAGCTTGCGGCCCTGAAGTGGCCAAAATTCTTCACGAATGGCATTTAATAGTAACCGTCCTCCGGCGTGTAGCATTTGATGGTGGTAGTGATGGGCAATTAGTAGAGAGAAAGGATGAAAGCTGGGAAGTATGGCAGGATGTTTGGCTTGGTATGGCAGTTGAGCTAGTTTAAGTCGCCCTCCAACCCTCAATACCCCCTCTCGGTCTAGAAACGGACTCATTCGACGTATCTTGGAGCGTTTATCTATCGTTTTTCCTTCCTTCAAGTCGTTCAGCTCTGAGTCAAAGGCGTCATTTTGTGCAAGTTTAATTAACGTCGTTTTGGCTTGTGCTAGTTGTTTTACTGTTAAGGCTCGTAGTGCTGGATGTGAACCGGGGGGAGGCTGTGTTCTGGCATTGACGCGGATGTTTTCAATGAAGCGCAGGCAGTATCCTATAACATGTAGAAGTCGAGTATATGATGACCATCGAAGGAAGATAGGATTGACTGTCGAAGCTGAATGGACCACTGCTGACACCTGTCGGATTTCAAGTATATTTTCTGGAACACTAGGTGGCTTTCCGGCAGGCCAATTTGCGCTTGGGAAGGTTAACCAACTGGGACCCTGACACCACAGCGTATTTTCTAGGAACTCCTCAACGGACATTCCCCGAGACACTAGATCGGCAGGATTTTCTTTGCCAGATATATGGTTCCACTGACAACCGTGCGTGAAGTGCTGAACCTCAGAAACTCGATTTCCTACGAATGTTTGCCATGTATTTGGAGGCGATTGCAGCCACTGTAGCGTAACGGAGGAATCTGACCAAAAATATGAAGCAGAGATTTCGATCCCGATTGCTTGCTTTATCCGATGATGTAAATGTGCTGCCAGCACCGCAGCGCAAAGTTCTAAACGAGCAATGCTGAGTCGTTTCAGCGGTGCAACACGAGACTTGGAGGCAAGAAGCTGAACTCGTATGTTTCCTAACGTGTCTTCACAGCGAGCATATGTGCAAGCACCGTAAGCAGATTCCGAGGCGTCAGAGAAGGTGTGCAACTGAATTGTAGAATTGGGAAGCAAAGCGTAACGACTGACGCGATAGGCGGAAATTTTGGGTAGCTCACGATGGTATTTTTCCCATTTTTTCTGTAGGCATTCGGGAACCGGATCATCCCAACCGCAGGTTAACAACCATAGCTTCTGCATAACAATTTTTGCCCTCACTACAATGGGAGCAATCAGGCCCAATGGGTCGAACAGCTTGGCGATGGCAGACAGAATAGATCGCTTTGTGGGAGGCTGATCGGTGCACTGCACATGAGAGTCAAAGCGCAGGAAATATTCATTCGGCTCCCAATTGATTCCCAAGGCTTTAATGGTTTCACGGGGAGCGAATTCCACCGTCGACTGCGTTCCTATTTCGTCATTTCTGAGTCCTTTTACCACTTCCAGCCGATTCGACGTCCATTTTCGCAACTCGAATCCGCCCTTTTCCAGCAGCTTGCTCAGCTGTGTGCGAAGGGTGATGGCTTCTTCTATCGTCTGCGCCCCACCAATGAAGTCATCTACATAAAAGTTTTTGCGAAGAGCTTCCCGGCCGAGCGGATAGCGTGAACCTTCATCATCTGCTAACTGCAGTAAAGTACGAGTTGCAAGGAAAGAAGAAGGAGCCAATCCGTAAGTGACGGTGAGTAACTCGTAGACCTGAATGGGCTCATCTGTAGAAAAACGCCAGAGAATACGCTGTAGAGAGGTGTCATCACGGTGAACCAACACCTGGCGGTACATCTTTGCTATATCGCCAACAAGAGCAATCGGGTAAGTACGCATTCGTAATATCGTCGCAATGAGTTCATCCTGCACGACTGGGCCAACGCATAGAGCCTCGTTAAGCGATGAACCGGTAGAGGTTTTCGCTGAACCATCGAACACGACCCGAACCTTGGTCGTAGTGCTTGATTCCTTGATGACAGGATGGTGAGGAAGGTAGCAACAATTCATATCGGCTTCGCTGAACATGTTGGCAAGTCGCATATGTCCGAGTTCGATATATTCCCTCATGAATTTATGGTACTCTGCACTGAGGCCGGGCTCCCGCTGAAGACGGCGTTCTAAAAGCTGAAAGCGTCGATAAGCAGTTGCTTTGGATTCACCGAGCATTATAGCAAAATCTGGCCTACGGGAAAGACGAACTATATATCGTCCTTCATGATTCCTGGTAACTGTAGCTTTGTAGAAAGATTCGCACCGTCGCTCTTCAACTGAGTAATTGTCACTGATAGAAAGTTCTTCCGTCTTCCAAAAGCGCTCCATGCTCTCCTCTAACGTTACCATAGAGACTGCGACTACATTACAGGAAACAGGCTGCGAACTTTTGTCTGCTACATCAGCGGAGCCTGCAATGATCCAACCGAAAACACTGTCCACCAACAGAGGTAGGCTATCGCGTAGCTGTATATGAGCAGAGGTTGGAAAGAAGCTGTAGAAATGCTTAGCACCAATCACCATGTCAATCGGTAGACTTCTATTAAAAGTTGGATCAGCTAGAAAAATATCTGAAGGGATTTTCCACTCGGATGTTGAAATGTTGTGTGCGGGAAGGTCTGCAGTCACCTTATCCATGACTAAAAATTCAATTCCACAAGAAAAGTTCAGCTTTCTCGAAGTAACAGTGGCAAACATAGCCTCTTGTATGACTTTAGATAATTGGCCGGCCCCTTGGACGGTAACATTGACGGGCTTACGTTTCAGCTGGAGAATACGAGCCATTCGGTTGGTTATCAAGTTTGGTTGCGACGCGCTATCCAACAAAGCACGCGCAAGGTGTGCATGGCCATATGCATCAATAACGTTGACTACGACAGTGAGAAGAAAAATGTTCTCAGTTGGTTGGCGAAGAGGCAGACTAGTTTCGACTGAAGGTGTTTCTGTAGCAGGAACAGAGGGTTTGATCCACCACGTTGGTTGCAGAAACCGAAGCAAAATTCGAATGAGTATTAACCGTGGAACACGAAGTAGGATCATGACTGGGCTGTCCGGTGCCAGTAGACTGGTCTATGTGTAGAAGTGTGTGATGACTCTGGTTACACTTTCTGCATTTGAGCTCGCAAGGATAATCGCGAATTAAATGATTCCCCCTAAGGCAGTTAAGGCACAGCCGTTTACTGTTGACCAGTTGCTTACGCTGACTAATGGATTGCCGCATAAATTTTGCGCACCTGGCAATATAATGAAACGCACCGCATGCTGGACACTTATTCGAAGTACTTGTAGCAGTAGACGCGTTGGATGATACTCGAAGCTGGGATTGCCTTCTGTAGTGAGTTTGACTGGTCCTTGGAGCTAATTGACTTTCCGTTGCATGATCGTTCACAGATACCGATTCAATAACCCGATACGCCGCTGAAGAAACTCGATCAGACAACTAAAGTTGGGATTTTCAACAGTAGACGCGTGCTCCTCCCAAGCCCGGAGGGAGTCGTTGTGCAAGCGTGTGCATAGAAGGTGCTCTAAGATTGTGCTCCATGAATCAGTCGGTTCCCCAAGCTGGTGTAGAATCTTCGTATGCCGCTCGAAGTCATCGACCAGTCCATGTAATGCGGCAGCAGACTCGTTCAGTATACGTGGAGTGTCGAACAGAGCCTGCAGGTGGCGCTTCTTAAGGAGGTAGTCATTAGCGTATCTTCCCTCCAATGCCTGCCAAGCCAAGTTGTAATTTGCCGAACTAATTGCGATTGATTCTATCAACTGAGCAGCCTCCCCCTTGACGGCTGCCCTCAAGTAATGGAATTTTTGAATTGGTGGAACGTCAGCATTGTTATGTATGAGAGCTATAAACGTGTCGTGGAATGTCAACCACTGTTGATAATCCCCATCAAACTCCGGAAGTGAAATAGTCGGAAGTTTTATGCCAGAGAGAGTAGAAGCATGCGAGGGTTGAGGGAATGCATTGTTAACAGGAAGAGGAGGCAGTTTAGTTATTAATGCAGATTTTATTGCGAAAAGCCGCGACTCGAAATCAGCCCGGATGGTCTCATGCACTGCCATACCTTCGTCATCAACTGCACATTCCTCCAATTCCGCCTGCACCTGGTTCAAGTTTGCCCAAATAGAATCGATGTGCTCGAGCCTCAACGGCACCTGCGAAGCATCTCGTTCCTGGTTGAAGTTCGCCAAAAATGCCTCAGCCCGACCCAGAGTTGCAATCATCGTTGTTCTCTTCGTTGTCAGTTGTATCGTACGCTGCTCGTTGGCCATTTTCAGCAGCAGTTGATATCAGGAACGGACGTGATAAACTGCGAAAGTACGAAAAGGAACCACGATAGACCCTGACGCAGGATGGTATCAGCTTGGAAAGGTACTCACCTTTTCCAAAGCAATCAATGCCTTGAAAATTTTATTAAATGCCGGAACTAGACGCACGGTGCGTACCGTGAAGAAAGCAGGTTGTAATCGATGAACTCGTAGTAAATCCGAAACCGTTACACCAAGCAGGCGAGTAACGATGGCGTGTAGCAGCCAATCCGCGAAACAGTTTCCACACAGCAAAGTCGATCGTATGACCGGTTGGATGCAGGTAGCCTACGAAGAGAGGCCGCGAACTGGTCCTTGAATCGCCGAGTATCCGAAAACGGCTAACACACTCGAAGCGTAATCGAAAAGCAAGAAGAAAAACGAGAATCTAGAGCGCACCAGGCGAATCACAAAAACGAATTGGACAGCAAATCACCTTCTGTCCAAATAATGCAGGCCTTGAACAATAAAGCTTAACAATGGAAGCTATTCGATTCGCTGACGCCGAACTATCGATGGCAATTCTCCTTAGCAGTTGAAACGATGGCGCCCAGACACAAAGCGGGGTAGAATCCAATAAGCCGAGGAAACAATAGCGATATTCGCTAACAATGCCAGATTACTAGTGAACAATGGCGTACGTGATCGCGAGACCAGGAAATCCTGGTCACGGCACCAAAAAATGTTACTTCACTTTATAAGTTTTCGATTTAAAATGCTGTATTTCACTTTTGATGTTTACTCGGCGACGGACTCAGCAGACTTAATTACTGGTGACGTTACTAACCTACTGGTAACCAACTGTTGTGACTGTGTTCTTAGGAACAGCGGAAACGGACTTATCGTGCGTGGTAGCTTTCTAGTGGTGCAGGTCGAACTGATCGAAATTATTCCGTACATGATATAACAATTTGTAATGGCCTACTTTAGCTTCTAACCAAAACGACAAACTTTTTTTCAGACAACTAGAAGGATATACCTTCCAAATGAACTGAAGTGCTCGTTGGTAGCTATCATCATAAAAAAATTAATTAATTAGCAATAAACACGTGATGAATGAACACTGACCATTGTAAAAATTACTTTATCAACTGTATCAAATATTCAAAGCAATGGCGGGCTATTTTCGATATTTAAATACCTGTATACTGCTCATAAATGCATAATTTCGAATTTTCACCGCTTTTGAGATAAACCAGGGAATCATCTTTAAATGATCTATTTTTTAAATATTTTAAACAGTAAAGTTATGTTTGTTCTCAATATGTTGAAAAATATATTAAACTATGTCAGTCCCAAGTTATAAATAAACGCATAACAGTCTCAGTAGTGAAAATATGGTATGGGCGCCATTATTAGTCCTATTACCTATGTTGATCCTATTTTCACTACAATCATCCATATTCTTTACCCTATATGTTTTCACATTAGATTGCTGTACGTATACGAATATATTATCTAATTCTTTATAATGAATTTATTTCAGGCAGTATGTTGGAGAGCATATCAGATGTATTACAGGCGGTTCAATTCCTGAGCATGTGATTAACACGTTTTGTTTTTTCACAACAACATTTACTGTGATAAAACATTTCAATGAAACAATGCTGAAGGATTCCTCAATTCCCCATCCAGGGGTTGGACACATGATGAATGAAGACCCTATAAAATATCACGCCTATTATCAATGGGTTCCGTTTGTTTTATTTTTGCAAGCATTAATGTTCTACGCTCCTTATTACATCTGGAAGATATTGGAAGGTAAGCCAGAAGAGGTTAGGTTTCAACTAATCTTTAACACCCTCCTTCCCCTGTTTTTTGAATAGCCATTCGGCTGGTACCGAATGGCCGAAACACAAATGGGCGAATCACGAATGGCTGAAATCCAAATAGCCGAATTTCAACAACAATCACAGAAGGCTGAATCACGAAAGGACGAATTTTTCCGGAATGCCTAAATAACTATTCAATAAAAACATAAATTGACTAGCAGTTAACTACTAACTTTAATCAAACAAAAAACAAAATAAGCAACACAACTATTTACTATGGGGTATAGATGACTGAAACTACTTTCTTCCCCTAAGCGCAAATGCGAGACCTATTTACCGTGTCTCCTAGACGATTCAGGGCAAGACAGCCGCAGGCCGCGAGTGTTTGCCGGTGACCCGCCGTCGGAAGGGGCGCCCCCCCCGCAGAAACCACTACTATTTGGGTGCATGCATTTTCCTAAGTTTACTGACTAGTAGGGATTATCTCTTAGTTAAGTCCGAACGAGCGGCAGCGAGCAGTGACGTAGCCAGGATTTTCATCTGGGGGGCAAGCAATTTTTTTATTAGAGAAGTTTCAAACCTAAGAGGTTCACTCGCCTCTGGAGAAAGACCAAGTTATTATGCAGAAAACCATTTATTTAAGCAATAAATATATATATGCTTATGTTACAGAATTTTCTTCCGAATTAATTAATTAATTAATTTAACTAAGTATTCATGTAACACAAGTAACTTTCTAATGGTTTTCAAAAGTTTGCGTACAGTATGATTTCTGCTAATTAGTTTGCTGTTGAGAAGAATGTTTTACAGGATTTTTAAAGACTGCATAGCTTCTGGAACTCTCGCATCGAGCCTACTTTTCCCTCCGCAAGACGCTTCGAGCAAGGAGCATACGCCGCACAAAGCTGACGATGTACAAAGCGCTAATTAGACTGGTAGTCCTATTCTTCAGCTAACGAATTTCTCGCCGGATCTCTTCGAGATCGGGAGCAGGCACGCAGTTGTCGTTTGTAGGCACTCCAAGGTTAACTTCCGTTGCGTCTCCTATTGCTATATCGCCGTTGAGGTGCTCATCGAAATACTGCTTCCACCTGTCGACCACCTCGCACTCGTTTGGGATTAGATCTCCCCCCCTGTCTATACACATTTCAGGTTTAGGTGTGTAGCCCTTATGAGTTCACTTTCTCGTAAATCTTGCGTGTGTCATTAGCCCGGAATAGTTGTTCCAAATCCTCACGATCTCTGTACTCCCTCTGGCGCCTTTTCTTCCTCAGGATCGTTGTCAACTCATTCCTCGCTCGTCAATACTTGACCAAATTCTCTCTCGTGGATATGCTTAGACAGTTTTTCCAAGCTCTTTTTTCCACTCTATCGCTTCGGCAACTGGCGTTAGTTTTCGGCAACTGGCGGGTTGTTTAGCTGCCGAATGTTTAAACGAGGAGGGCGGTTTTGTCGCGAGGTATAAGCCGTCGATAGTTGGTCAGGTGATCTCCAGGTGGCTTTATGGATATCTTTGTGGGAAAAGAAAGTGTTTCTGATCACCAAATCTCGAGAAGCTGCAAAGTTGATGCATCGCTGGCTGTTGTCGTACATGTCTGTGTGCAGGCTATGGGGCCCGATCACCGGTCTATGCATTGCTTCCCTGCCGACCTGGGCGTTCATATCCTCGATGACGATCTTGATGTCCTGTCGTGAGCAGTTGTCGTACGTTACCTCCAGCTGGGCATAAAACGCTTTCTTCTCATCGGGTATACTTTCCTGTGGCCAATATACGTTTATGATGGTGTAGTTGAAGAAACGGCCTTTTATTCTCAACATACACATCCTCTCATTGATCGCTTTCCAGTCCATCATGCGATCCTGCAATTTGCCCAACACTACGAAGCCCGTTCCCAGCTCGTTAGTCGCTCCACCGCTCTGGAAAAATTGGGCTTTGCCGCCACGGATCCTCCACACCTGCTCGCCTTTGCGACAGATCTCCTGCAGTGCCACGATGCCAAACTTTCAGGGTTCTAACTGGTCGAGCAGCACCCTGTCGGCACCAACAAAATTTAGTGATTTGCAGGTTCAGGTACCAAGTCTCCATGCCATGTCCTCATTTGGTCGCCTTTGTCCATGCCGAATGTTCTGAGTAACGAAGAGCTATGTAAGTTTGAAAATTTTCAAAGACAATGAAAGATACAAAACGATGTGTTATTCAAAGGTGCACTAATCGGAAATATACTTGTGCTTCAGTTTTAGCTTGGTGTATTGTTATTCTACATTGAAATGTTTTTTTAAAAATGTAAGCCAAAATATTTCGGGGGGGCCAAGGCCTCCAGGGCTCCCCCCCTGGCTACGTGGCTGGCAGCGAGTAATGACAGCGTGTACCCAATGTTTGAGCAGGTTGAAGGTCGTGAATATTTTCGGACGAATATGTAGTTCGGCCATTCGTGTTTCGGTCTTTTGTGATTCGGCCATTAGATATATTATGCCATTTGTATTTCGACCATTCATGATTCGGCCATTTGTGATTCGGTCATTCGTAGGTAATCCCATTCCATCTAGTTAGCCCTCAATTGATCAACTAAATATTCAACGCAAATTATGTTAATCAACCGGGATACAGGTGTCGGGTACCCTCTCGGTAATTCTATGATAAAAAGGGCTCCGATTTTGCTTCAACTTAGTGTACTGACTCCTTTTTTGAAAATTTCGAGAAACCCATATTTTTAATTGTCTTTTAGGTTGCTCGTTCCTGAGTCAGGTTAGCCCCAAAAATCATTATCGGCTTGAGACCATTTTTAAAAACTAACTCGTAAACCACGAACTTTAATAATTTTGACAGTAACTGAATGATTAATGAGCATTTTATGAAAAATATGGGTAGCAAAGCGAAAGGTGCCTATGTCCCAGGTGCCAGCAAATGACGATGCTGGGACAACAGGAATGACCCTCGGACAAGCATATATTTTGAAAAATCAGTTGAGTCGTCAACCAATATATGGCACTTTAGATTCTCTTAAAACAGAAGGCAGATTGTTCATGACTAATGTAAATAGAAGGAGGCCTAGAATTGAAGCTTGCCCCATTGATTTGAATGGAGGGTACCGCACACTTTTATTAAAGTTTACCTGTAAACAGGTTGAATTTAACTCTAACTTGGTTAAAACAACCCAAATGCTCGTATACAACTCAGTATACAAACTCAGATTTTGAGTAGAAAAACTACAAGGTATACAGCCCTAAGGGTTGTACGAAAGGGTGACGTAGGACTGTGTCATATAATACTCATTATATTGATAACATGTTTTAATCGATGAAGTATAACTTTATGTCTGATCATTAAATCAAAGACTAATGTAAACTGCATTTCTGGCATATGCATATTTGAGTATTTGTGAGTATCATTGTTTGAGTGTTTATTTGTAAAAGAAGAACGAAATATTCTGATTTAATTCTTCATTGAATCAATGGTGGTTTTGAAAAAAAACCGTTTGAAATTGTTTGGTGGCCCTGAAAAGAACTATGTTTGAGCTGATAGCACTTCTTAAAAATCAGTACTATAATTACTGTTGCCAATATATAGATGGATGTCGCTATTCGGTCCTTTAGACTCTAGGATGATGGTTGCCCGCTAATACAGGAGTGATAGGAAATACCAAATCACTGTAAAGTAGAAATGGATTAGTTTTATCAAAATACTGACCGTCCGTCAATGCGATCGTGCGGTAAATGAGCAGACGGCGAACCTAGTGTGCGATTTTATAGTCACTGGCACTGCCGTTGCTACTTGTAAGCTAGTGTAGGTATGGGAGAATCGGCTGCTGCTCAAATAATTATCCGAATCGAACGTTAATCATTTAGAAAGTGTAGAAAAATCTTTCCATTCTTCAATTACTATAGTTCTTATAAGAACTGTTTAAGACCACAACGGCCTACTGCTGAATTTGCTGCCCGTCAGTCGATCCGTTTCCCTTTGCCTTCAGTGTTGGTTTGCGAAAATTACCGCCAAAATGCCATTGGGTTTGCCTCGAATTGTCATCGAAGATGACATTAATTGCCACAAAAGTCCTTGGATTTGCCTCCAATTGCTGCCAAAATGCTATCGTTTTTACCTCCCAATTGCTATCGGTGTTGCCTCCGATCGCTGGTGTTGCCGCCAAATGCCGTTGCTTTCGCCACCAATAGCCGTCGAAGGTAAATACTGACCGTCCGTCAATGCGATTGTGCGATGAATGAGCAGACGGCGAACCAAGAGTACCATTTTATTATAACACTGGCACTGCAGCTGCTGCTTGTAAGCTAGTGTAGGTGGGGGAGGGGGGACCAGATCAACTGCTGCTGCTCAAATGATTATCCGACGCTGAATGAGCAAGCATTTCCCATGTTACCATGGTAGAATGCAAAATGGAACGTTAGCCATTTTAGAAAGTGTAGAAAAATCTTTCCATTCTTCAATTACTATAGTTCTTATAAGAACTGTTTAAGACCACAGCGGCCTGCTGCTGAATTTGCTGCCCGTCAGTCGATCCGTTAACATTTGCCTTCAGTGTCCGATAGCCGTCGATGATAAATAAAATACTGATCGTCCGTCAGTGCGATAGTGCGATAAATGAGCAGGCGGCGAACCAAGTGTACAATTTTATAGTCACTGGCACTGCCGCTGCTACTTGTAAGCTAGTGTAGGTGGTGGAGGAAACCATATCGGCTGCTGCTGCTTAAATGATTGTCCGACACTGATTGAGCAAGCTATCGAACAATTTCGCATGTCTGCGATGGGGATAATGCAAAATGTAACGTAAAGTGCATCATGTGGGATTCACGTTGGCCATTGCCCGCTGATTCCGCTTGTCTTCGGGGTCGGTGTTGCCGTCAATAGCCATCGATGTTGCCAATTGGATTGGAAAAGGGGTGTGGCTTACAAAGTGGTCTCAAAGGTTATCATTTGGATCCAAATCCTTTGGTGTATCTAATTGTCGTCCGTGCCTGTGAAGCTAGGCGATCACAAGGGAAATGTATTGCCTTGTATGTATGCCTTAAAACTTTACACACATTTTCACTATTTAGCGTATAAAAATTATTATTAATATGTTACTATAAAATTGCTGGACATTTTATCTATCCAACGACATATTAACTGTTATGTTTCGTTCAGTAGTATAGTAGCTATTAGCGTTTGAAATATTTCATTCAAACGTTACACTTCTATTTTTCGTTTTTACAAAGTGCTACCCAGTCCCAGTATAGTAAACAAAGACGTAGTCCTACGTCAAAATTAATCATATTTGGCTACTTGCTACTGTAGGGTGTTGTCCAAGTCCTGCCAAGGCAAACGACGCAGGGCAAAACGTATGAAGCAACGTTGTACTCTTTCAATTTTATTAATTTTCCCTGTGTGATACGGTGCCCACACCGGTGCTGCGTATTCCAAAATATTTCGAACTAAGGTGCAGTAAAGCGTTGTTAAAGCGTAGATATCATTAAAATCCGAAGCGGTTCATCGAATGAAGCCGAGTACAGCATACGCTTTTGACGATATTATGCTAATGTGCTCATCGAACTTTAGCTTGCAGTCAAGTATGACTCCCAGATCTTTGACAGAGCTACAACGTTTCATTTCGCGTGCGTTCATTAGATATTCGAAATGTTGAGGGTTACGAAGGCGGGAGAAAGTCTTTTGACGTTTCTCTATGCGTTTTAACATATTGGTTACAAAACTCATCAGGTTTGAGACGGTTGATCGGTTCCTTACAAATCCATGTTGATAGTCAGTTATTACATGGCGGACAGCTGAGTATAACGAATGGTGCACAATCTTCTCAAAAACTTTTGAGATTCTAGAGAGATTCTTGAGATTGAGAAATCTAAAGACATTTGACAAAAACTTTTTGAGATGCTGTTTAGAATTGACATACCTCTGTAATTTTCAACGTTGTTCGTGCTGCCGCATTTATGAATTGGTTTAATAGAAGCGTGTTTCCATGCCTGTAGAAAGACTCCGCTACTGAGAGAGTTATTAAAAATCATCGTTAATGGCAATGCTAACGCTTTGGCAGAATGTTTCAAGAATAATGGAGGTAGTCCATCAGGTCCCGGACTTTTACAAGAGTCCACTGTGGCAAGTGCGATAGACACTTCGTTTGTCGATAGTGTTAACGCAGGAAGAAACAAGTTAAGCATTTGTATATTGCTGATTGCTTCGTTTTGAATAGTCGGGGGGTCATTGCAGTATACAGTTTTAAAAAAATCAGCCAACAAATTCGCAGAATCTTCAGCTTCAGATACTTTACTATCCTTATAGAAGACACTTAACGCGATTCCACTTGATTGCCTACGACTTTGAGCAAAATTCCAGAAGGACGATGGATCTCGTTTCACCTGGGGCTCAATTCTATTTACATATTCTCGGTAACAGGCATTCCGTTGTACTTCGTACTGCTGCTCAATTTGACGAAGAGACTGTTTATTCCGGTCTGATTTATCTTTAAAAAAGCGTTTGCGAGCTTTCCGTAGACGGTTGCGAGAATGGTTCAATTCTGAATTCCACCACGGTTGATGACTGGTGGATATTTTGCGTTGTTTTTTAACCGAAACGTGCTCATCAATCAAGAGATTGATTGTTCTGTAAAAACGTTGAACTGCCTCATCAGTGGAACATTGCACTAGAAGACTGCGCCAATTAAAACTTGCTATAGCGTCATTAATTATATCGAAGTCACATCGGGAAATCATGTTGCCACGCGTCAAATGATTTTTCGTAAACGGAGTTTCGAACTTCGAGTAGTAAAATGAATGGTCTGTGGTGTGCGTCAATTCTAAGAATAGGAGATGGTGGCTCAATGATTTCACAGGAATTCACGTTGCTCACGAATGCCAAGTCAAGCAGTCTACCATTTTGGTTGGTCAAGTTGAAAATTTGCATAAGTCCATTTCCTAACAACGATTCCGTTAGAGTGGTTTCCTGTTCTGAGGATGCGTTCGTCGGCAGATAGCTATTTATGTCGGAGTCGAAGTTCCATATAACATTCGGCAAATTGAAATCGCCGAGCAGGACTACGGAGTCAGTAGTTTTTGTGAGATCAGTAAGCCTTTGAACACATGCGCAATGTTCATTGTAAATAGAACGATCGGAGTTAGGCTTAATATAGACGCAACAAATATAAATTGACTGTTTCGGCAATTCTAGACAAACTGCAACTTGTTCCAATCGATTATCGCCAGGAAGAGATACCAGACTACTTTTGAGGCCTTTTTTAACTGCAATTAGAACACCTCCTCCACGTGAGGTGCTACTGGTCGAGCTATTTCGATCACGTCTATAGAAGTTGTACTCTGAAGATAATTCGGATGAGGATACGTCGCTGCGGGGCCATGTTTCAGTGAAAGCTATGACGTTATAATCAGATATGGGGCTGTCCATGAACTAAGTGGACTATTAGGGGCAGGGGGCCGGCACAAAACAACGCATCATACAAAAAGTATGAACGAAAATAACCCGGAGAGGTGTAAAATAACCAAACATGAGTTCGTAGTCAATGGACAGCCTTTATATAGCCAGTAGTGTTTCTAGTAGCTAAATCAGACTTCATTAACTGGTGTCGCCAGGGACGTAAAATGTACTTGTTGGTGACCAAAATCTAAAGACATTTGACATTATTTCTTGAGACCAGTCATTCGGCAGATTTCTAGTACACACGCAACGAGAAGATGTCCACCTTTTCGCGCGCTTAATGGCGACTAGTCGGTAGGGTATTGTCGTTATCGTCGGGCCACTGTTATGGTCGGGCCATCACGATTTTACAGTTTTAGTAACTAACTTTAGTAAGCTAACTTTTCACAATATTGTGAGTTTCAATCGTATATTCAAAACACCCGTACTGAATTCAGTGACTAAATCTTACAAAAAAAAGTTATCCAGGCGCAATGAACTTTTCTTCAAGAAATGATTCATGAAATGCAACGAGATAAATTTTGAAAATGTATGAAGTGTGTTGTGCTACACACGAAGACTATAGAAAAATCCTCTCTAGTACGGTGTTTGGGAAGGCTAAGGTGAAATACTAGAAAAGCGCTATTTGTAAAGGCCGGGCCACTTGAGTAGTCATGGTTGGGCCACCATAATTTTAAGCGCAAAAGCGTAATAATCGCTAGAGAATTTCAGTCACGTAAAATGTGATGAAATAAAGCAAAACTAATACGATAAAAACCTAGACTTTTGTTTTTTTTTTCATTGTAGTTGTACACTTCGGAAAAGGCGATTGTAGCAATATTGATTTTACAAGATCGCCAAAATTTCGCAAAAATGCAATTATAAATAGGGTATTTGTACCTATGTGAGTCGTTGTTCACGGAATTCATTCTTTTCATGTCTCTATATAGAATTTCAATACGTATGTCTTAAATTTTCTGCGGTGGTCCAACCTGCACAACATGGCCCGACTATGACAACATTTTTTGTCTTCACGCAAATGCCTATAACTTTTTTATTTTTCAAGAAATCAGTTCAAAACTTTACGGAAATATACCTTATTCTTAGACCTTAGGCAACGATGTATTTAGATTTCCAAAATTCCTTTTGAAACGAAAGTTATGAACGAATTCCAAAACGTGGCCCAACCACGACGACACTCCCCTATACTTTTCGACTATGTTTATTTGCTTTTGAAAACTCCGGTCACGTACGCTTGAAAGTTCTACAACAACATTTATTTTTCATGCTGTAATTAAACACGTTTAAAAAATCTGAGGGGTTGTGCACAAGACACGTATATCATGTATACAACCTTTATACGCAACGTTTATCAAAGTAGTAACATTGTATACGTGCAATCCTCAACCGATTTTGGAGTTATATCCTTGATTGAAACTATTTTATTAAAACGAATCGAAGTGACACTAAACCAAACAGTAAATAAATTTTCTTGATCTATTTCTACGTTGAATAGTGCTTCTCCTCTGGTAATCGGTAGACGGTACGCGCGTGTTTTCAAAAAGCTGAAAAATTTGCGTAAAACTTTTCTGCAGTTTACAAAAGAAGAACACTGATAATAACGCATTTACAAGTTGCAGATGTTTTGGAAGTGGCAGAAAATGTCGCCCGTGACCAGTAAACTTATTTGGGGCCATCCATATACCACGTGGACAGTTTAGAGGGGGGTGGGGGGTATGGAAATGTCCACGGAAGGGGGGAGGGGGTATCGTAAATGTGACAAGTTTTTTTTTCATACCAAAAACAGAAATTAGAAACAGAAATATTGAATTAATTATACATAACCATTGATCAAATAAAGTTTTACTATATCTTCTGATGAGGCAAATGTTAACGTAAACACATGAACACATGAGTATTACGGAAGGATTCGTCTTCAGAAGATTTTACGATCCGCGTCGCATCGGAAAGGTCCTGTGTTGTGTTGAAGTAGACGGAAAAGATGAGGTGCTATAGTTAGACAGGGACAGTCTTGACGGAGAAGAATCGTCAAGCAAACTGAAACTGACTTTCTTGCAGTCGATAATAATTCGCTGTAGACAAGATTTCTATGAACACAAGAATTCACGGATTTTAACGCTAAGGAAATTCGATAGAAAATGCACGAAGATAAAGAAAACAAAAATAGAAAAAACTAAAATTTTCCCAGCGACTCAAAATCCGTATACATTGTGTCGGCCTTTAGACTAGAGCGTATGTTTTTTATAAATACATACTGCATAAATCAAGTTGAAAACAAAATTTAGCACCATGCATTTCTGTTTTGTTAAATTACACATAAGAAAAAAAAATGTCCTCGTGGACAAGTAGGGAGGGGGGTAGGGGTTGAGGCAATGTCTACGCTTGTCCACGGTGGGGGACGGGGGGTTGAAAATTGGTATTTTTCTGTCCACGTGGTATCTGGATGGCCCCTTCCCACCATTTGTTGGTTGTCCGCAAAGGCGAAAAGTTCAACTTTTCGCTCGTTGCCTGTGTTATGGTAGGGTAGAGGATCCATATTTCGCCAGGAGCCATATTTCGCCAGTTTGATGATTCCAAAGCTTTTTTGCATATTTTTGGTCGACTTAAAAGAAATTATTTAACGAATTCGTAAAATTAAGAGCATGTACTACCAAAAATAATTAATACCTGTGGCTTGTTATTAATTTATCATATTATAATTACAATTTGAAAATACTATCTCATACTAAGTGTATATTTTTTTACAAAATCAAAACGAGAGGCGAAAATACTATTGGGGAAAAATGTGCTCAAACTGTTTCATTATTCAATTATTCTTGACCAATATAATTCTATGTACAATATTTCAACTAATTTCATACTGATTTCACTTTAAACTTTGGATAATTTTGAAAAATTCATCAAAATTAAAGTGGCGAAATATGGTATCCATTTTTAGTCATGGATCCAAATTTCGCCACTTGATTTTTTTTAAAACCGTTTTCGTTGGATGGTCTCTAGTTATGTCATTTCTTTTATAAAATTGCAGAAATTATAACAAAATCAATAAAAAAAAGTTAGTTAACTAAATATCGAACATTTCTCTTGAATATTACAGTTTCCTTAACGGTACAACCTTTTAAAGGTGGATTAAGAGTTTTATTACTTCATCAGTTGGATTCAGTGCCATTGACTCCACGAAATTCCTTACTATTCAATGCCAAAGGGACGACAAGTGAATTATTATTGTGGAATCTTCGGGAATACAAAACACATGTCGGCCACTAGCAATTTCTCAAAAACAAAAAATGATAAAACATTCGAAAAGAATGGAACAACAGTACTTAAACGGTACTATTGTACTATTCTTTCCGAATATTTTTATCATTCCTTGTTTTTGAGAAATCGCTAGTGTCCGGGTATAGAGGCCTGTCTGGCCATACAGGACTTCTCCCTAATACAATTTGTCAATTTGACAGAAAATATTAGGAAAAAGTTATGCATAAGTAGATTCAAGGTGCTTTGATTCTTGATATTTTTTAATTTATGAATTGTCTTAGCCCCATAAGGTCTACATCATTTTTAGCATCGCAAAATTCACTAAAATGGTACTTTTAAAAACTATTATGTCTTTCAATATTTTTTCACCAAATTTGGGTGATTTCCCGAAAATCTTTTCTATTTTGATAATATCTATAGATAATGGCCATATGTCCGGAGTCCCTTGGAGGACCGTGACATGGCTTTTTTAAATAAAGTTGCCAAATATTTAATTTTTTTTAAATCTGTTGATTTTCGTAAATATATCATCGACTGTGGACATATCAGTTACTTTGCCGCAGTTACGAGCCATGGTGCACACCATTCGGATTCGGGGGGACACTATGAATCCGGAACCGGTTCCTATTAAGGGAATTCGACAAAATAGCGATTGGCAATCATCTCATGTCTCTCAGAAGCCAGGTCCTGGACAAGTTCTTTCGAAATCCGTTCCGTGCTTGAATCAGAAAAGAAACCCTCCCCGGGGCCGGAACCGGTCACTTGGCCTCTGAGAGACATGAGATGACCGCCAACCGCTGATGTTTTTGATATGCGACCCGACATACTTTACTGACGCTGAAATTTCCCTTTACTCGTAACTGCGGCAACGTAACTGATATGTCCACAGTCGATGATATGGTTACAAAAATCAACAGATTTCAAACAAATTTAAAATATTTGGCATCTTCATCTAAAAAAGCCATGTTACGGCACCCCAGGGAACTCCGGAATAACGCCGGGGTCATAAGACATATGGCCATTATCTTTAGATATTAAGAAATTAGAAATGATATTCGGGAAATCCCCCAAATTTGGTGAAAAAATATTGGAAGATAAAAAGTTACGACCATTGTAGTGGATTTTGCGATGCTGTGAATAATGTTGATCTTAGAGGGGTTAATGCAGAAGAAAATATTTTTAATTCTTTTTAATTGCTTGAATAAAATGCCGTCACTTTACTTAGAGTTTCCTAAGGCCTATATGATACAATTGCTATTAGACCTTCGAGTTTCGATTCGCATATATTTATCGGAGTCAGAGAAAATTAAGTTACTTTATGAGTGAATTTTAGTCAATATGTAAAAATATTTCTACTATTTTGGTGCTTTTCATTGGTTTATTTGTGATTTTATTGGTATTTTATTGGTTTCCAAAAACGTTTCATAAACAATCACTTGAAAACGAAGCAAAATCTATTTATCAACTGGATTTATTAAGAATATAGAGAATTCATTTATAAATTTAACATTAAAATCTATTTGAATCGGGTTTTTCTAAAGTGGCGAAATTTGGGTTCAGAGGCTGGCGAAATTTGGCAACTGGGTGGCGAAATTTGGGCTCAGAATACACATTTAAATAATCACCATAACGAGAAAAATACACAATTTAGTATGAATATGATGATTGAATCAGTAAAAGAAATGTCAGAAGTATAATATTTTCATGTTATCAAATATCTGAACTTATAGAACCTTGTTCTGTTTCGTTTCATGTAAATTTTATGGATAAATGTGGCGAAATATGGATCCGTCACCCTATTAACTGGGCAAGAAAATATTATAAACCCTTCAATCGTTGTGCGATATTTAAAAGGACCGATTGTTTGATTATCATAACTCTAACTTGCAATAAACTTGCACTAACGCACCCAACGTAATTCTCGTTTTGGTAAATTTAAGCACCGATAATCGCTAACCAGGCATGGCTTGTTGCAACGGAGCAGCCAGAAAGCCTCAGCAGCTATGCGATCGACGAAGCCGTTCGTATATGGTCCTGGGTCACTATGAAATACCAGTCCAGGCCAGGTGGCCAACTGCAAGTGACATGATATAATTGTGGTCGTTTTGTTGTCGCGAGCAGCATATTTCCTGCCAATTCCAGAACTTCAGCAGCCAGATATTCCATCACGGCAGCGCGACGAGTGCTCCAGCTCCAACACACTCAACATACTTTCCTTTCCTTAGCAGCCGATGAACACGAACTGCTTGCCGATGTGTCGCCAACTAAAGCCGCTGACCGACTGACGAGTGACGACGCGCACTGTAAGGCAAAGGCAAACATTGTTTCAAGTAAATTTAAAGGTTTTACTTGAAACAATGTTTGCCTTTGCCTTACAGTGCCTTATGCCACGGATGTGACTCGAAAGCTACTTGTCCGATCCGAACCAGTTTACCAGGTCGATAGACCATTTTCACGCTGCCCAGAGGTTGATTTTCCGCAGAAATCCCGCTGTCTAGACTCTATATATCCCGCTAGAAATCCCGCTGAATAAAAATCACCCCACTGTCACAAATGTCATTCCCATACATTTTTCGTGTAGCCAACATCTCATCTAGCCCACAACAAACTTTGCCTTGGACAAAATGTATTTTGAGTAGCCCGCTCTAACTTCAGCCTCGGATGAATCTGTATTGGTAAGCTCCCGAACAAAGTTACTTTTTTGCTTTTTTTCTTTTTGTGTCGGACGTGTAGGAAGCGTAAAAAGATGTTAGCTACTTCTTTACCCTTCAGTTTCATGCGCCTGATAAAAAATTATATTATTCTTTCGTTTCTGGATCAGTATGAAGAATAAAGTTTATTTATCCTTATAAGGCTTGCGTTTGAAAATAGATGATCTGCTGAAACTGAGAGTTTAAAGCTAAATGAAAATTGTGCAACTTTTCTGCATTCATGTTGACGAACTTTTTGGTTTCAGAAGCAGCCGAATTCCAGAAGTGAAAGAAAAGAAATTTACAAAAGGATTTTTAGAAATTTCTTATTTTGGAATTCCAGTGAAATGCCTTAAGAGAATCTTTGACGTTTAAAAAAGAAAAGGAGATTTTCTGACTCTAAAAATCTCGAAGAGATTAAAAATCTCGAGAAGATTAAAAGTCTCTTGCTTTTTAAGGCATTTAATCGGATTTTCAAAATAAGAAAACTTTGAAAATCTCTTCGCAAGTGTTTTGTTTGAAATTTGGCGGTAGTATAATGTTGTGAAACATTTTGGTTATTGTAGATGAATTCAAAGGTTACGAAAAACTAAGTTGGATGATTTTTCAACACCTAATAGGGAGAAATTAGAGAAAAGCTCTCGATGCCATCTAGCGGAAAACAAAAAAAGAACTTTATTTTTTCTTCCCACAGACATTGTAATTTTCTTTCTCTTTAGTTGCTCGGAATGCGGTAGAAACATTGGCGGAACTAGCGCTCATTTCTAGGGGGGCTAAAGCTCTCGGCATTTTTTTCGAGCATTTTATTTGGTCGGCCAGGTTCATTTTTCTAGGGGGGGGCTAAATCTCTCCTTAGCTTAGGGGGCTTAGCCCTCCCTAGCCCCTTCCTAGTTCCGCCAATGGGTAGAAAGATAAGATAATTATTGGTAGAGAAGGAGATTCTAAGAATTTCTTTTCTTAAAGAGATTTTTGGAAAATTTTCTTAAATGTGTATGTATGTATGGGGACTACCACCTATCGCAGCAGAACAACTGTTCATAGTAATGGGATTATCTGACAAGGGGAATTGTACAAACATAACCATTGGTCACGTTCACCAGGTCCTGTATGAAGGGCCAAAAGGGAATCGGTCGGCAAGCAACATCGCTTGCACGTACCAGGGGTGTTTAAGAATTTCCTTCCAGAAACTAAATCGCATGAGTCAATCGTTAAGTAAGCTCTCCCAAATGGATGGACATTTTCTTAAAGCACCGGAATTCGGCTGCAGGTGAGAGAAAAAGAAATATTTTCTTGTTATTGCTTATATAATTTATTACGTTTAATACGAAATTTCGTGCACGGACAAAAATTATACGATTAAGGAGTCTAAAAACACGTACTGAAATTTCGAAAGGAGCCTCCCGAACAATTTTTCTCTGTGTCTAGCTATGTAAAAACCATGAAAATTTCAGCATTGCTGGGAAATTCATTAAATTGTTTAATATGGTGGTTTTCGGTGACAATGCAAGAAATGTTTCCAATATTTATTTATAAGATACACAAAAATAAAAAATATCTGTAAAGCGCATCGGCTCTTTGTTCTCACTGATATTTTGTTCAAGCAGCAATCTTCACGCCTCCACAGCAAAGCAAAGCTTAGATGCTACATTCTGTTATCAAAACTTGACCTTCTATGTCTATGCGACAGAGTTTGCAACCAGCTGTTAGAGTTAGAGTTGAAGAGTGTGGAGCTAGTGTTACGATCCTATCTCTCAGCCTCTCCCAGCCAAGATTTTAGCATACGACAAATAGTTTATTACATAAGCTTTGTACACTGAAGTTGCTTTTACGCGGTTTTTTTACGCGACTATTCCTACGCGAATTTCGGAATTTACGCGGATGTGCTTAAAACGTCTATTTTTTCGCGTAGTGTTGAAATCCACAAAGTTTTTTTTACACGAAATTTTGGTTTTTTTACGCGAATTTTGGAATTTACGCGGTTTTTTTACGCGAATTTCGGTATTTACGCGATTTTGATTTACGCGAGACGTATCCTTCGCGAAAAAAACGACTTGAGTGTACCTCAAGGCTCCTCGCCTACCAAATATCGCTAAATCGAGATCCCGCTGAGTCATTTAAGAAAACCGCTAGATTCCCGCTAGCCGCTGTTTGGTTTTCAAGTTCCGCTGTCCGAGTTAAAACCCCGCTAAATCTAGCGGGAAAACTGCTGATCTGGCATCACTTCCGAAGTGGCGCAAGCTAGCTGCTTGCCGATGTGTCACCAACGAAAACCGCTGATCGAATGATCATGTTGGATTGTTGGCGTGGTGCTTGGTGAATTTGGATGTCTTCGTTGCCTTATCCGGGGAAGCAGCAACAGCTGAAGCTCAACAATTTTCGATCGGATTCTATAGGGCGTAAATTAAATGCAATCATAAGGAAGCTTAACCCATAGCTCATATCGTATATATTTCTGTCATCCGTGCTAGGGAAGCACTGACGTGGGAAGGCGAAAAAATGAAAATTATTCAATTTCTCAATGACGCGCATTGAAAATCAATAGTTTTCTATATTTTCAATATTTTCCAAATCGATTTTGCGATAAATTGGGGTAAATATCTTGGAAATCTATTGAAAATTAACTGAATTATAAGCCGAAGCGTGAAAACGGATTTCCACTTTGATGACGTCATTTCCAACAACCAATCACGAAGCGAGAATTCTGGTAAAACATAGGTTCATTATTTTCAATTTTTCAATCGTTCAACATCAAGAATCTATACTTTTCTTCATTTGGACCAATTCTTAGAAGATTTTCCAATCGATTGGTGTTACGGCTGGCTGGCTCGGAGGTCGGTTCCTCTCTGGAGCCACCAAAATGTTACGGACGGCTGGCCAGAGGTTCTTGGTCAGCCACCAAAATGTTACCGCTAAGGGTAAAGCAATGAGCGCAATCAAACCTACTTCTTTGAAAGGATGCACCCTTGAACTATTTTCGTTAAACCTTCAAACCGAGGTCCCTCTCTCATTCGGAAGGCTCAGTAGGAAAGTGGAAAATAGTCAAAAGGATCGTTCGGATGAGAAGCTTTACTGCTGGTCTGAGTTTGCACTAGTTTATTTCTTCGTAAATCTGATCTATTTATACGTAGTTACAGGTAAATTCAATTATTCTAAATCCTTATGGCTAATTGGAGTGAAAGTGATAACTTTGGTTTTTCCTATCTTTCGATACAAATTCAAATCATTTGATCCAGGTGTGGTGAAAAGAGATAGAAAAGTGGGAAATTATTTACGGCCTGATTCCCTAACTGTACCTGGTTGGCTGGTATTTCGTGCATTTATTCTTAAAGGGCGTAGACAATCTGACCTAATGGACAATACGAATGATTTACTCTGCCTGTTCCTTCCGCTAGTCAAAACAAAGGTTACTTTTTCCCGGCTTATCTTTGACGCTACCTGAGGCGAGTGTAAAGTGTGTTCGGACCCTGCCTGGCGCCTGATAAACATGGTAAGTGCCCAAGCAACACAGCTTGTTATCGAATAGTATAATATTACATATATCAGAACTTCTCTATTACCTGAAAAGCGCAAAAAACTTAAGTCTAATGAAACAAGAATTGAAAGAAGTATGTATCAGGTTATTTCATACCAATTTAAAACGTTATTATAGCATAAGCTACAACTTGTTCTTCCAGTAGTTTAAATTTAGTAATGGTGACGTAATAAAAACTTCATGTTGACATGTTGACAAAACAAACATTATACATTAGATATGAGCTGTCAAATAAATTCATGTTATCCCAAAACATCTCAAAACCTTAATAATAACCACGGTGTTCAAAATACCGTTATTAAAAAATAAAATAGGCCATTTAAACGGAAAATGCCAGTTGGTTTGTATTGCCATCCTACACCTCTGAGCCAATTTTTAAAAAAATCGATCGACGAATATTTGAGTTACGCCCTTTTGAAGTTTTAAAGGGCAGACTGCTCATATAAAGTAAATAAAAATCTTCAATGACACTTCCTAAATGAATGTAAATCACAGCCGATATTGATTTTTTATGCAACATATGCCCATTGCCGACCATTTTAGGAGTTTTACGCTGTATTGGGACTAACCGGATATGTTCCGGATTAAGTTATCGTTGTAGGAAATAGCCAGTAACGAACATGAACAAATACTTATCATGCGACACCTCAAATTACGCAAAAATTTAAAAACTAGATCACTAACAGTCAGATCAACTACCTAGCACCAAGTTGGTTATATATGGACAAGTTCCGGGGACTTCCGGGAACACCCAGGCCAATGGCCAGTTTTGTCCATAAACAAAAACTTATCGTGCGGCACCTTGAATCACACTAGAATTCAATAACTAGATCAATGAAAGCCAAATTTACTATCTAGCCTCAGGTTTGGTCATATCTGGACATGTTTGGGAGACTCCAGAAAACCCTAGGAAATTACCAATTTCGAACATGAACAAAAACTCATCATACGACACCTTAAATCACACTAAAACTTTTAAAATAGATCCAAGTAAGCCAAATTGAGTACCAAGAACCATAATGGCCAATTCCGAACATGTCTTTATCATCAAAAATGTACCACATTGTGCTATTGATTTCCCAGGGGTTACCGGGGTCCCCCAAATATGTCCAGATATGACCAAATCTAACCTTAGATAGTAGATTTGACTTCCATTGATCTAGTTATTAAATTCTAGTGTGATTTAAGGTATCGCACGATAGGTTTTTGTTCATGGACGAAATTGGCCACTTGTCTGGGTGTTCCCGGAAGTCCCCGGAACTTGTCCAGATATAACCAACGTGGTGCTAGGTTGTTGATTTGACTGTTAGTGATCTAGTTCTTAAATTCTGGCGTAATTTGAGGTGTCACATGATAAGAAATTGTTCATGTTCGATACGGGCTATTTTCCACAGCGATAACCTAATCCGGAACATTTCCGGTTAGTCCCAATACAGCGTAAAACTTCTAAAATGGTCGGCAATGGCATATGTTGCATAAAAAATCAATACCGACTGTGATTTACGTTCATTTTGGAAGTGTCATTGAAGATTTTTGTTTACTTTATATGAGCAATCTGCCCTTTAAAACTTCAAAAGGGCGTAACTCAAAAATTCGTCGATCGATTTTTTTAAAAATTGGCTCAGAGGTGTAGGATGGCAATACAAACCAACTGGCATTTTCCGTTTAAATGGCCTATTTTATTTTTTAATAACGGTATTTTGAACACCGTGATAACGACATATGTTTTCAAAGTACGTTTATAGTACGCTTAAGCGACTAATTTCCACGAATATTATTTTCTAACTTGTTTTGTGTGTTACTTGGGTGCATATACACGTGGTACACGGTAACTACCTATAAAGCCTAATCACCAAAGTAGTCTTGCTCAGATACCTGGTTTTGGATTATGGTTTGTTTTGTTGATCCTTTTTTCTAATTTTTCTACAATTCGTACACACAGGTACTGAAAATACACGGTTTATGAACCTACATGTCAAGCCTTCTTTAGTTACCGGAAATAAAATGAATTTGGGATTAGATTAAATAATCTAATAAACGTTTAATTAGATGCGTCCGTTACAATTGGTGTAAGAATATTGAAAATCGATTGGGAAACCACTAAGATATTACCCGGTCAACACTGAATGTAACACAATATTGCTGTTATGTAACACAGAAGCAACATTGTAATGTAACAAAGTTATCAAAATTTGATGTAACATTTAAATAAAAAAATGGTAGAATTGTTACGTTAAAATGTTACCTGTAGGTTATGTAACAATAACATTAAGTTTGTAACAGGAACATTAAGTTTGTAATGTAACAAACTTAATGTTCCTGTTACATAACCTACAGGTATCATTTTAACGTAACAATGCTACCATTTTTTCATTTAAATGTTACGTCAAATTTTGATAGAAGTTGTAATGTAACACATTTAATGTTATTGCTACATAACATAGAGGTAACATTTTAATGTAACAATGCTACCATTTTTTTTATTTAAATGTTACGTCAAATTTTAATAACTTTGTAACATTACAATGTTACTTAACAGCAACATTGTGTTACTTTCAGTGTTGACCGGGTAATTACTATATATAGTTTCCTTGTGTAATGTTACAAAGTTATCAAAATTTGACGTAACATTTAAATAAAAAAATTGTAGCATTATTACATTAAAATGTTACCTGTAGGTTATGTAGCAATAACATTAAATGTGTAACATTACAACTTTTATCAAAATTTGACGTAACATTTAAATGAAAAAATGGTAGCATTGTTACGTTAAAATGTTACCTGCAGGTTATGTAACAGTAACATTAAGTTTGTTACATTACAAACTTAATGTTCTTGTTACATAACCTACAGGTAACATTTTAACGTAACAATGCTACCATTTTTTTCATTTAAATGTTACGTCAAATTTTGATAGAAGTTGTAATGTAACAAACTTAATGTTATTGTTACATAACCTACAGGTAACATTTCAACATAACAACGCTAGCATTTTTTTATTTAAATGTTACGTCAAACTTTGATAACTTTGTAACATTACAAAGTTACTTCTGTGTTACTTAACAGTAACATTGTGTTAATTTCAGTGTTGAACACCGTGTGTTCACCACAGAGGTGCTGGACAAAAAGAGACTGCAAACCCCCCTTATTAAGCTAACGACATGGCTTGGGTTATTTTTAGACACAAATTGTGCCTCTTCCTTCGTCTACTGTAGAACCACCGACCGAGAAGTTTAATCTAACTTTGTTTTTACTGGCGGAACGACGACACTATGCAGGCCCTTGCGACTTACAAGGCACTGCGTGTGACGTTTGATACTTACCAAATGGAACTGTTACTGGTATATCGATACATAATATTTTTGACGTAAGACTACGTCTTACGGCAAGTTTTGAGATAGGGTGTCATTCCAAAAAATCGAAAAATGCGAGCGTCACGAAAAATGAAAGGTTTTGAGCGCTAATAGCTCACCGGTTTTCCGATCGATTTTTAATATTCTTACACCAATCGATCGGAAAATCTTCTAAGAATTGACCCAAATGAAGAAAGGTATGGATTCTTGATGTTGAACTATTGAAAAATTGAAAATAATGAACCTATGTTTTACCAGAATTCTCGCTTCGTGATTGGTTGGAAGATTGTTTGCAATGATCTAAACCTATACCAATTTGATATCTGTGCTTGGGAAGTAAGCCAAAACAAGTAACAAAGTCCCCTCATTTCAACAAGATTTCTTAACACCGCGGTAAAACCTAGACCATTTTGATGTCCTTGCTTGGGAAGTACGCCAGAAAGAGTGACAAAGCCTCCTCGTGCCAACAGATTTCTCACGAACGCGATTAAACCTAGTCCAATTTGATGTCTGTGTTAGGAAAGTGTGCCAGAAAAAATGACACAAACTCGTTGGCCCAGCAGAGCGCAAAATCTTTACTGCGAGACGATTAAACCTCGGCGAATTTGATATCTGTGTTGGAAAAATGTGCTACAGCTGTAGTGTTCGGTTATAATACGACTCTGTATGAATACGCATGCTTGCCGTTTCATTAGAAGTGTAGTGAAAAGATGTGCTGTTGATAAAATAGGATTGAATTGGTAAAATCCCTTGAACGATGGGTAATAAAAACAATCTTTAATTTCAGTAAGGTAGCAGGAAAGCAATAGTTTGTGTTCTTGATTTTGTTAAATTGTTTTCAAATGCACAATCTTTCGCGAATTGAACGTATGCAATGTTACTACTTTGATAAATGTTACATAAAACGCATGTAGCATGTACATATGTTGCATATAGCATGTATACATGAAGAATCGAATGATTACAAGCATGAATACATGCTACTATCACTACAAAGAGACTAACGTAGTCCTGCGTCACCTATATATGCGGTCGTGTCTTGTACACAACCCCTCTGATTTTTTTTTTAAAACGATGGTTTTTACACTTGATGGAGGGACGGTAGGGGAAAGTAATGAAAATTTTTTGGGAAAGAGTGGAAAGGAAGGGGGGGGGGGGTAATAGGTAACTACGCTGACCAAGTTGTCGTTGTGACTCCTATCTTTTGTCCAATGCTTGTTAAGCGACAACGACAACTTGTTAAGCGTAGCTACCTATTACCCCCCCTCCCTTCCTTTCCACTCTTTCCCCTCCTTTCCCAAAAAATTTTCATTACTTTCCCCTACCGTCCCTCCATCAATTGTAAAAACCATCGTTTCAAAAAAATATTAATATTAATGCCTGACCGCATTTCAAGGTCAAAGACTAAAACACGAGTTTGGTCAATATCGATACTTGTCAAACTGTACCAAATCTGCAAAAATAACGGAATATTCAAAGTTTCCACCACTATAGGTACTACCACAACTACTCGAGCATCTACCCTACATGAATTAAAAGGAATCGAATAATAAATGATTTGGAATCTAAATGTACTTTTTATTTGTCGATTATTTAAAGAACAAAGATTGTTGACGGAGGCCTGAATATATGTAAAGTCTCGAAAATACTAGGCGAATTGACTATGTAGCTGCTAGCAAATGCGCTTGCAAGTTAATCGTAAACTACGTGAGTTTATGATCAGCTTTTAAGTGCACTTGCTAGCAGTTAGTCAATTCGCATAGTATTTTCGAGGCTGTACATACATTCTGGTGGTAAGTATTATTGAGGTGTCACAGTTAAGTATTTTTTGTGACGTTACAAAAACATTTATATTGTTACATAACAGAAATAATAGGATTGTTACATAACATTGGCAATAATGTAATGTAACGTAACGTTACATTGCTTTATTGTTATTGCAATGTTACATAAACATTATCGCAATGTTACATTGTAATGTAACAATGTTATGTAAAAAAGTGGGAAATTTCAACCATCCTGTTACTTTCAGGTTACGTAACTTCAACGTCACATCATAAACAATGTCGCATCGCAATGTTACATTGTAATGTAACAATGTTGTGTAAAAAACTGGGAAATTTCAACCATCATGTTACTCTCAGGTTACGTAACTTCAACGTCACATCATAACACAGTTACGTAACAATCTGGTTAATGTTATGTAACAATGTTGACCGGGTAGCGTTCAATATCTGACCACTTTTCGAGAAAGATTTTTTGGAATACCAGCTACCTTCCTGAAAGACGTAGTCCTACGTCAAAAGTACGAAAATTGAAACGCGAAACTATTTGTGTTCTAGATTTCAACCGGTCGAAACAGCTTGCTGTATGCTTTCAAATCCGCTTGTTTAATTTTTCGACCCTTCGTTCAAAAGCCATGTAGGGTAGTTGATCCAATAGTTGTGGTAGTACTAATAGTTGCGCTACTACTCATTATTAATGCATATTTGCTTCACCGTAGCATTTTAGATAAAACAATTACGTTCATTATGTAAAACAGATTCTTAGAAGTACTGGTAGTTAGACTACACCATTCAAAATTAAAGCATTATTTGCTAAAATGCCAATTTTCCAAAATCTAACGCAACTATACGCGCAGTTGGAGCGCACAACTATAGGCGCTCATTTCTATAGTTTTGCTACGATGTTTTTTCACTTAGCAACCTAGCAATGTAAATGGAATAGCACAATTTAAGGAACACCAAACCTAATTAAGGAAACAGCGCAACTGTTGGTACAATATAATTGAATCGGAAAATTAATTTTTTCTTTATAAAGCTTCTCGTGCAACGAAAGCAATTGCCTTGCCTTGTGACAAATACCTTGTATTTGATAAATTTATATCCCACAAGCATTAATTGAAGTATATACCTCAATAAACAAGAAAAATGAAGTTATATTATGCTTAGTGGCGCAACTAATGGAGCATCTACCTTATTTGGAAAGTAGCCAGATCCGAAAGTATTTGTATGATTTCAGGCGTTTCCCGGGATTCCATTTCAAACATTTTCCGTCTTTTCATTCAAAGGAGAAGGGTAATCGAAATAGTCTACAAAAAAGCTTTACGGTTTAGTTTTAAAAAATAATACCAATGTGATATTACAGAAATGTTGCTGTTACGCGCGCGACTTAAATCCCCCCGACGAAGGTATCGGGT
The DNA here is from genome assembly GCF_943734655.1 of Sabethes cyaneus. Lineage (NCBI taxonomy): Eukaryota > Metazoa > Arthropoda > Insecta > Diptera > Culicidae > Sabethes > Sabethes cyaneus. The sequence goes on from NC_071355.1 coordinate 108,117,633, forward strand.
TCACAGGACTCAGCGACCGCAGAATAACTAACGCGACGGAACCGATTGAGTTTGGCGGACCAAAATTATTTGAGCTACTTCTCGGCCTTTCCCGTCTCCTGCTAGTTGCCTTGCTACTATGAAGTAATTTGCGGTTTCGTCACTAACAAGAATGACATTAGCTGCGGATCGGTTATGCAGGAGTGAGAGTGGAGCGAAGAGTGGAGGAGAGGGCCCGGGAGTTTGATATTTGAAATTATTCCTTCTGCAAACAGCCTCAGCGAGGGCCCCAGCTAATGTCAAAAAATCTTTATATGTTTGCGTGGTGGAATACTTCATATGCTTCTGCAGAGGAGAAATGAGTTTTCGCAATAATTATACGGAATAAATGATTCCAGGGCCTGATCAGGTCTTCTAGCTAGTGTCCTCACTACTTGGAGGTCTATGCACCTTGAAGAGAGATCAAAAGGAATATTTATTCAACAGATTTTTCCGGCGCCTGATCAAGTCTTCTAGCTAGTGTCCTCACTACTTGGAGGTCTATGCACCTTGCCACGGGAGGTTCCAACCGACCAACTCAAAGACAGTTTTGAGACTGACTAATAAACTTAAACTTTATTCAATTCAATATTTCTTATATACTAATTAATTGTCTATCATGCAATTTTACAATTGAGTGATCGATATTTATGTTTTACTGTGACGCTCGGACCAGCTGATTCAAAATGCTGACCTGCTTGAACTTTTTATTTTTCATTTATCGCCTACATACACTCAAAATAATCCACACGTCCTTTCCACGTGAAAAATCACGCAAATTTCTCTACAGAGATTTACGTGACTTTCAGCTGATTGTTATTGGGAAAAATAATAACATCTATCTGATTTTCACGTTAACGCATTAGTATGCGTGCGAACTACCTGAAAATCATGTAAATAGTACATAAAAAGCTGAATGGAAAATATTCACATAACTTTTCCTATGATTTCGACGTGAAATTTATAACATTAGGTAAACATAATGGGTGTATTAACAAGTTACACCCGAAAACAAGTTGTTCATATTGACAAACGGCAATCAATAAATGGGTCAAAATAAGGTCGGCACTTCAGAGCACCCGGGGCAAGTGGGACCTATTAAACATAAAGTGTTTCAGCGCAAAACTTCCAGTCTTAATATATTTTTAGATGTACTACCGAATATCTTCAGTTCCATTACATAATATTTATATCATTAAAGCTTTGAAATAAGAACGAAAAAGACTAAACCAAGCTGACACAAAAAGAAGTCCATTAGTACAGTTTATGAGGAAACAAACAGTTTGGTCACACTTTGGTTACACCTAAACAATGCTAATTGAAACTGGAAAGGCAAAGTTAATATAATTAAGCAAGTCTGCAACTAGAATTGAAATAATAAAGTGTTGTATTTGTTATAGCGTAACTATAACTCTTATGTGTAGCTCTACCACTGACGAACTGACGTGACACAAGCAACACATTTTTGACCGATACATAACCGTCACTTCAAATAGCAAGCGATCGATTATGTCAAAAATTCAAACCGACAACTCGCTAGATGACATTTGTTTTACTGTCAAAAGTGTCAGCTGGAGCTGATTCGGCCGCTGTCTTGCGAGATGGTTCGAGATGATTCGGGTGATTTATATTATTACTAGCTGACCCGACGAACTTCGTATTGCCACAAATTAAACTATGTTGCACATAAATCGTGAATCTCGGATGACCTTCGTCACAATTTCGAGTTTTGCAAGTTTCTGAGGAGTTCATGGGTGTTTTAATATACAAATTTTCCTCACAGTAAAGTAGAAAACAACTCCCCCCATCGCTCAGCCTGATAAAATAAAGCGGATAGCATTTAAATATTCGCCATCATTACGAATCATTTCACCGAATACCATTTTGCGGAACACCAATTCTCGGTTGACCATAACGCGGAATATAAAGTTTCGCAGAATACCATTTCGCGAAAAACCTTACGCAGGAGGTACCATTTCACGGAAGATCTTTTCGTAGAAAGTACCATTTCGCAGGGGTGACCCACCTGAAGGAAAGTAATAGAGGTCAGTAGATCTAGGAAAATAAATAAACCTAGATAGAGGTGATCTCTACGGGGGGCTGCCCCCCGCAGTGCAAATGGCTTTAAATTTGATTTCATCATGGTGTGATAGGCAGGGTCTCAGCATAAATGCCAATAAAACTACTATCATACCATTTACGAGAAGGAAAAAAATTACATTAAATAACATCAGATTGAAAGGAACACTTTTAAAACACGAGGAGGAGGTGTGCTGATAGCAGTATCCAACCGTCTCAGTTCTATAGCGTCTTCGGTTAATGTGGACAACAGTATTGAACAGCTTTGGGTGAATATTGACAGTGGATCGCGTACTATTTGCATTGGCGTGGTATATCTTCCCCCTGATGACTCGACTTCAGTAAGCAAAATTGAAAACCAGATCAACTCTACGTTAGCTGTGTCCGAAAAGTTACATCCGCATGATTTTCACCTTCTGTTTGGTGATTTCAACCAACCTGGGCTTAAGTGGAAGCGTAGCCAGTCAGGGCATGTCTTTATTGATCCTGTGGAATCTACATTCACCCCCGCCAATTCAGCACTCGTCGACGGAATGGCTATGCTAGATATGAAACAAATGAACTCTGTGACAAACTCATTGAACCGTACTTTGGATTTGATTTTTGTTGATAATAATGCGATTAGTCGATGTGAAGTCCTTCGAGCACCTGAAGCCCTAGTTAGTGTGGATCCATTTCACCCTCCTGTTCTAGTCAATCTTCAATGTCCTACCGTAGTAAGATTCACGAATGCACCTGCTGAAAATGCATTCGATTTTAATAGAGCAAATTTTACTGGTCTGACCCAGTCATTGCAACTAATTGACTGGTCCTGTTTGGAGCATGGCGATGTGAATGAAGCTGTACGTTTTTTTAGTCAAACACTCTTGTCACTCTTTCGTCAATACGTACCTAAACCAAAAGTACGGTTGAAACCGCTATGGTCTAGTCCTCGTCTTCGTGCGCTGAAACGTAAGCGGGCTGCTGCATTGAGAAAGTACAACCAAGCTCGTGATAGTCCTAGCAAGCGTGCATTTATTAATGCCAGCAAACGGTATAGAAGTTATAACCGCTATCTCTATTCTCGTCACGTACAACGGAAGCAGAACGAACTTAGACAGAATCCGAAGCGGTTTTGGTCGTTCGTAAACGAAAAACGGAATGAAAATGGTTTGCCTGTTCACATGTTTCTCGGAGATTCCTTGTCTAGTTCACCCGAAACTACATGCAATCTCTTTGCTGAGCAGTTCTCAAGCGTCTTCGTCAACGGTGTTTCAAGCCAGCTGACTTCGGAATCCTTGAAGTTCGTTCCTGAAAACATTTGTGATATAAGCCCTACCAGTTTTACTGTGAACGAGGTGATGTCAGCCATGAAGAAGCTAAAACCATCAGCATCGCCAGGTCCTGACGGGATACCTTCTACTGTGTTAAAGGAATGCGCTGCCGCTTTATCGAAACCATTACAACTAATTTTCAACCGATCACTAGTTCAGCAGAAATTTCCCGACAGCTGGAAAAAATCGTATATCTTTCCGGTGTTTAAGAAAGGAAACAAAAGCGACGTTTCAAATTACAGGGGAATCACGTCGCTCTGTGCCTGCTCAAAATTATTTGAGATCCTTATCGGTGATTATTTACAGCGTAGTGTCGCGCATTATATCAGTACAGACCAGCATGGATTTTACCCTGGCCGTTCGATCAACACTAATCTTGTCGAGTTCTGTTCTTTCTGTCTCCAGTACATGGAACATGGTGCTCAAATTGACACAGTGTATACCGACATCAAAGCAGCTTTTGATCGCGTTGACCATTCTATACTTCTCGCTAAAGTGCAGCGCTTAGGTGCATCGGAGCCGTTTGTTCACTGGCTCAAATCTTTCCTGTGCGACCGTCATCTTTCTGTAAAGCTTGGCCATACTGAGTCTCAGAGTTTTCAAAGCACATCTGGCGTCCCACAAGGAAGCAACCTTGGGCCGCTCCTTTTCTCGTTGTACTTTAACGATGTTTGTTCAGCACTTCCTTCAGGGTGTAAAATTGTGTATGCTGATGATCTTAAGCTATTCAAGGTTATCCGTTCAGCTGCTGATTGCGAAGATCTGCAAAAGCTCATTAATATTTTTTCGAGTTGGTGCTTCAACAACAGGCTTAACATTAGTGTCGCAAAGTGTTCAGTAGTAAGTTTCACCAGACGGAAATCTCCAATTGAGCATCGTTACCTGATAAACAGTCAACCAATTCAACGGGAGTATCTTGTGAAGGATCTGGGAGTTTTTTTGGATGCCAAGCTAACGTTTCAGGTGCACTATAGCCACGTAATCAGTAAAGCGTATCGTAATCTTGGCTTCATCATGCGAGTTGCCAAAGAGTTTCGAGACCCTTATTGCCTGAGAGCACTATACTATGCGTTAGTGCGCTCGATACTGGAAACAGCTGCAGTAGTTTGGAGCCCCTACACCGCAATCTGGTCCAATAGAATTGAGGCCATACAACGAAAATTTATACGGTATGCCTTAAGGCGTTTACCGTGGGTCAATCCACTCGAACTTCCCCCATACGAAGACCGTTGCAAGCTTCTGGACATGGAAACTTTGGCGAAAAGGAGAAGAGACTTGCGAGCAATGTTTATTGCGAAGCTGCTTTGTGGTGAAATTGATGCTCCGAACATCTTGGCGAAATTAAGCATCACTGCTACATCAAGGTTTCTGCGTTCAACAGATTTTCTACGTCTGCCCTATCATCGGACAATGTATGGACAAAACGAACCTATTCGTGCAATGTGTGTTTGTTTTAACAATGTGTATCATCTGTTTGATTTTTCGATTAGTTGTGAAGTTTTTAAGTGTCGTTTGCGTAATTTAATGTAAAGTGAATTTATCATGTAGACCAAGTAGTCCGATGATGTTAGGGAATAAATAAAAAAAAAAAATAAAAAAAAATAAAATAAAAAATAAAACTTTCAGACACTGTTAAATATCTTGGAGTATTTCTTGACAGAAAACTCAATTGAAACACACATCTAGAGCAAGCAGTAAACAAAGCAACAAATGCTCTATGGATATGTAAAAGAACGTTTGGTAAGCAATGGGGACTGAAACCGAAGATGATCCATTGGATCTATTCGGCCATTGTCAGACCCAGGATTACCTATGCTTCGTTGGTCTGGTGGCCAAAAACGAAAGAGAAAACTACCCAAACAAAGCTGGAAAAACTTCAAAGGCTAGCCACTCTCTCAATAACAGGTGCAATGAGAAGTACACGTTCGAAGGCATTGGATGCTTCACTCTATATACTTCCATTGCATCAGTTTATACAATTAGAAGCTGAAAAAAGTGCTCTGAGGATCAAAAGATCAAAGAACCTTTTTGAAGGGGACTTAACAGGTCATCTCAGTATTCTAAAAACTATTAGTATAAATCCTCTTGTAACCAGTAATGAAGATTGGATGGAGAAAAAATACTTCTTCAACTTCAACCGAATATTTCGTGTATTTGAGCCTAGACGTGATTCCTGGGAAGATGGTGGTCCCGATATTCGTCCAGGCTCGACTTTTTGATGGTTCAAAAATGGACAATCAAATGGGAGCAGGAGTCACTGGCCCAGGAATAGACATGTCAATTTCTATGAGCAGATGGCCAACTGTATTCCAAGCTGAAATACAAGCAATTCTAGAATGTACGACTGTGTGCTTGCGCAGGAACTATAAACATTCAAATATATGCATCATGTCCGACAGCCAAGCAGCTCTAAACGCTCTAAAGTCGGCGACATGCACATCAAAACTTGTCTGGGAATGTATTCAATCACTCCAAAAATTGTCTCGTCGTAACCAAGTCAACTTGTACTGGGTCCCAGGTCACTGTGGAATTGATGGAAATGAGAGAGCTGATGCACTAGCAAGACTCGGATCATCTCATCAATTTGTAGGACCTGAGCCCTTCTGTTGCTTATCTGCTTCTGCTTTAAAAATGGAGCTAAAAGCATGGGAATGTACGAAAGTGGAATCAAATTGGAATAACACTTTCAATGTTAGGCAGTCGAAACGTTTCATCTCTCCAAACGTTTCAATTACTCGCAAAATACTGGAGCTTTCGAAGAAAGATCTAAGCATTTATACTGGTCTTATAACATGACATTGTCCGAGCCGCTATCATCTGAAGCTAATGGGAAAACTTCATGATGATATATGTCGCTTCTGCGGCATAGAAAAAGAAGACTCGGAACACCTGTTATGCCGATGTCCGGCAATTCTCAATAAAAGATTAAGGTTCTTCGAAAGAGGGCTGTTAGAACCCTCTGATATTTGGAGAACAACTCCCAGCGCAGTAGTGCACTTCATCCGAAGTGCATCACCGGGCTGGACAAATGCTATTAGTCAAACAATGACAATCACTTCTGCTAGTGGTGCGTCATCTTGACAACATAGCTATAATAAAACGGGGAATATATCACAATAGATCAAACAAATGGTCGCAGTGATAAAAATACCCAACACGGAAAAAAAAATGCGAATAATCCCCGAATAATGGCCGCTAATCGTTCATAATCGTTCGATTAATCGAATTAATTAAAAAAATATTCGAATATTTCTAATCGAATACCACTAGCACGAATAGTTGAATTAATCGCTTAGTGCAGACAACGCTCGCCGATTAATCGGTAATCGATTAATTGAATATTTCGGACATCACTAGATCTAAACCTATACCAATTTGATATCTGTGCTTGGGAAGTAAGCCAAAACAAGTGACAGTTTCATCATCTCAACAAGATTTCTTAACACCGCGGTTCAACCTAGACCATTTTGATGTCCTTGCTTGGGAAGTACGCCAGAGAGAGTAACAAAGCACCCTCGTGCCAACAGATTTCTTACGAACGCGATTAAACCTAGTCCAATTTGATGTCTGTGTTAGGGAAGTGTGCCAAGAAAAATGACACAAGTCCGTCGTCCCAACAGATCACAAATTCTTTACTGCGAGACGATTAAACCTCGGCGAACTTGATATCTGTGTTGGAAAAATCTGCTACAGCTGTAGTGTTCGGTTATAATACAACTCTGTATGAATACGCATGCTTGCCGTTTCATTAGAAGTGTAGTGGAAAGATGGATAATAAAAACAATCTTTAATTTCAGTAAGGTAGCAGGAAAGCTATAGTTTGTGTTCTTGATTTTGTTAAATTGTTTTCAAATGCACAATCTTTTGAGAATTGAACGTATGCAATGTTACTACTTTGACAAATGTTACATACAACGCATGTAGCAAGTATATATGTTGCATATAGCATGTATACATGAAGAATCGAATGATTACAAGCATGAATACATGCCACTATCACTACAAAGAGACTTACGTAGTCCTGCGTCACCTATATATGCGGTCGTATCTTGTACACAACCCCTCTGATTTTTTTCGCCCGAGCAGAGAGTAACGTTTCGTTGTGTGTGTTGTTGTGCCTTGGAGGTAGAAATGGCGGAAAAATTGTTATTTTCTCGTCTGAATAACCGCAACTACTCTACGTGGCGAATGAGAATGGAAATGCTGTTAAAAAGGGACGAATGGTGGTTTGCTGTTGGGGAAGAACCGGTTACCGAACCGGTAACTGCAGCCTGGAACACCGCGCACCAGAAGGCGTTGGCGACTATAGTGCTGTCGATTGAGGATAGTCAGCTTAATTTGGTGAAAACGGCCAACACAGCCAAGGATGCTTGGAATCAACTTAAGACATACCATGAAAAAGCAACAATGACGTCATGGGTATCGTTGCTTAAGCGGATTTGCGCTCTTGATTTCGCAGACGGTAGTGATATGGAAAATCACATTTTCGAATTGGAGGAATTACTATATATAGTTTCCTTGTGTCTGACTGTAACGCTAGATCCAAGCAAGCTGCTGAATAAAAAATTTTCTAGACTCCAACACGCGTTGTGAAGGTAACAATGATTTCAGTCAGTGGGTGGGTGGGTGAAATAGGCAATTTGATGGGCTGCCACATAATGCCATATTGATTTCACAAGTCCTGCGCTTGAATAAAAACATTTGATTTTAAAACAAATTTTTGATGTAAATGTCATCCGTTTGAGATTGATGGAGTAAACGTGGGATTTGGCACGTGGTAATAAGAATAGCCTACGAGCCATAAATGATTATCAGAAGCTGCCAAAGTAGCGCATACTCAATATAAAGCGCGAAAACGCATATTCCGCTGAGTATTTTTATTCCTACATTTACTTCTTCCGGAGTTTCTTACGAGAATGGTAGTTAAAACCCTTTCCGAGTCAGGTGTGGGATGATATCTGAATCACACAGAAGTAATGTAACGTATTTTCTTAAACAGTCTAATGTTTTATCAAGGACACATTCAAAGTTTGATGATAAAAAACAGCCAGAATTAATCAAAATATGGTTTGTGTGGAATTTGTTGTTCCGTGATTTTGACGTTAAGTTGATTTACGAACGTGACCTGAAATATCTCAATATAAATTAACATAAATATTGAACTCAACAAATTCAGGTTCTTTAAAAATTTAGTAGAAGTAGCTTTAGACATTTTCTGTATTGTATTTTATTTAAAGTATTTCAAAAGTATTCTAATTTTTTCAAGGGACTCGGTTGCAGAAAAGCCGTTGAAATCTCCAATGTCCAAAGATTTTGTATTGCATTGGTTCGATTTCAAACAAATAGCTAATCTGAGAGTTTGTTCGGTTTACTAAAACGAAGGATGTTTTTGTAGCTGTGGTCCAACGAGTGTCAGGGGATTAGACAGCGAATGTCTGCCCGGTATAATGCAATCAATGTTTTCTGCAATCATGCTTTTGGCGACACCGAATTTAAATTTTGTCTCTGTTCTAAAATTGAGTGCTTCCCTCGATCAGCACGTTCTTTACAATTGGTAGATCTTTGCCCTTTTATCTAAGCCCTGTTTGCTTCGTTTGTAGATAACACGTGTTTTAATTAATGGAAGGTTGCCAATTTTAAAGCTGTGTTTTCACTGTCGCAAACCCGGACATTTTCGACGAAATTGTCGGATATTGCAGGAAGAACAGAAAAGTGAAAAAGTATCGAAAATGGGCACTGTAAGTGCACCACGTAAAGTGAAGCAAGTGATTGAAACTGACAGCCCGATTTGTTTTACCGTCGGCGAAGGCCGACGAAGTGGTAGTTGGTATGTGGATAGTGGTTGCTCTAGTCACATGCCCAATGATAGAGCATTTTTCGAAGAAATAAACGAAGAAGTAAAAATCGAAGTGTTGCTTGCCGATGGATCAGCTACGAGATCAGCGGGGGTCGGTAGTGGAGTCGCAAAGTGTGTCGATGATGACGGCAACGTGAATAAGATTGTCTTCAAAGAAGTGCTATATGTGCCGAATTTGGACAGTGGACTGCTCTCCGTCATAAAACTGACCCAAAAGGAAAGTGGAATTTGGAGCGTCGAAGTGTTCTATAATCGATGAAAAAGAAAAAATGGTTGCCGTGGCTATCCTGAGTGGAAATCTGTACCAGTTGCAGGTGGCTGAAGCAGCAAAAGTCGGGAACGAGTTGCAGCACACGGAAGGGTGTCAGCATACCTGGCACAGGCGCTTTGGACATCGTGATCCAGCAGTGTTGGACAGAATAAAATCGGAGAATCTCGCCGATGAATTCCACGTTACGGACTGCGGTATCAGGCAAGTGTGTGAGCACTGTCTTCAAGGTAAGCTCACTAGAAATTCATTTCCTAAGGCTACTGTAAATAAATCTGAGCATATTTTGGAATTGGTACACACAGATGTGTGCGGCCCTATGAAAACTGTTACCCCAGGTGGCTGTCGTTATTTGATGACGCTAATAGACGACTTTAGCCGTTATACTGTCGTATGTTTGTTGCGAAACAAGTCAGATGCTGCAGGATGCATTAAGCGATATGTTGCACATGTTGAGACTAGATTCGGTTAAACGCCATGTGTAATCAGATCTGATGGAGGGGGAGAATATGTGAACCAAGAGCTTAAAGAGTTTTATGAGGCAAAAGGTATCCAAGCTCAGTTTACGGCAGCATACTCACCGCAGCAAAATGGAGTTGCTGAGCGCAAGAACAGAACTTTGCAGGAAATGGCAACTTGTATATTGCTGGATGCAAGCCTTGATAAAAAGTATTGGGGTGAGGCGGTAATGACAGCAGGTTATGTACAGAACCGTTTACCATCGCGATCAGTATCTGGTACACCCTTCGAAAAGTGGTTTGGAAGAAAGCCTTCGTTCAAACATTTTAGAGTGTTTGGTAGCCCAGCCTACGTTCGCATTCCAGATGTCAAACGACAGAAGCTGGATGAGAAAGCGCACAAGTTGATTTTTGTTGGGTACTGTGATGATCGTAAAGCCTACAGATTTGTCGATACTGATACCGATAGAATAACGATAAGTCGTGATGCTCGTTTTATTGAACTTTAAAACGGTTCGATGATGGCTGATAGTTCAAGTACGCCAAAAGATAACGAGATTGACGCAGTTGATTTGATAACACGGGAACGTAAGATGCAGGAGGAGCAGTCCTGCTCGCGCTCGCTCGTCGTAGGAGGAGAACATGGACTTGGTAAACCTCGACGAAGCAGTTTCTGGGGAGAACCATCAAAGAGCGGTTCGAAGTACGCGAGGCGTCATGCCACAACGTTTCAAGGACTACAAGGTGAATGTTGCGATGGCAGTTGTGCAAGAGCCTGATAATTTCGAAGATGCTATGGAGGGTTCTGAGCAGGAGCTGTGGCGAGCGGCAATGAAGGAGGAGTATGACTCACTTGTTTGAAATGAAACGTGGAAATTTGTGGAGTTACCCGCAGGACGTCAACCGATTGGATGCAAATGGGTGTTCAAGAAGAAAGAGGATTCTGTTGGCAACATAACCCGTTTTAAAGCACGCCTGGTTGCGCAGGGGTTTTCGCAAAGGCAAGGTGTAGACTACGACACAGTGTTCGCACCGGTGGCTACACAGAGTACGCTAAGGATCTTGTTAACAATAGCTGGACATTATCGAATGACGGTACGGCATATAGACGTTAAAACGGCTTACCTCCATGGTCGCTTACAGGAAGAAATCTACATGCAGCAACCTAAGGGCTTTAGTGAAACCTGGAAGCGAGAAGCTAGTGTGTAAGTTGGAGCGCAGTCTTTACGGCCTGAAAAAGTGCAGCAAAAGTGTGGAATAATCAGCGGAATACTAAAAGAATTGGGCTTCGAACAGTCACAGTCGGATTTTTGTCTCTTTACCAAAGTTTTGTTTACCGGATTTCGTGTTTACCTATTGATATACGTTGATGATATGTTGCTGGCTAGCGTCGATGCTAACGAAATTGGAAGGATCGAAGGAGCATTAAAGAAGAAGATGGATATCTCAACGCTTGGGAATGTATCGCATTTTCTAGGTCTACGTGTCACAAGGAATACGGATGGTTTCTTTTGTTTGGATCAAGAAGCATATATCAGGAAAATTGCTGATGCAAATGGTTTGCTGAACAGAAAGGGATCAAAGATACCAATCGATGTCGGATACTACAGAAATCGTCAGGGGAGTAAACAATTACCAGATAACAAGCGGTATCATAGTCTTGTTGGAGCATTACTCTATGTATCGGTGAACACACGGCCGGATGTAGCCGCAAGTGTATCTATTTTGGCCAGACATGTGAGTGACCCGTTAGAAGCAGACTGGACCGAGTTGAAAAGAGTTGTGAAGTATTTAGCTAGTACGAGCAAACTGAAGTTGAATTTAGTGTCAAACCGAGCAGAACCAATGAAGCTGTATGGTAGCTGTGATGCTGATTGGGCTAGTGACTGTTCTGACAGGAGATCAACCTCGGGATTCTTGTTCCAGTTAGAACAGGCGTCGGTGTGTTGGGCGAGCAGAAAGCAGTCAAGTGTTTCTCTTTCAAGCATGGAGGCTGAGTATATTGCTATGTCTGAAGCTTCTAGAGAGCTGATCTGGTTAAGAAGGCTTCTGCAAGAAATGGGTGAAGAGCAGTACAGTCCGACAGTCATCTTCGAGGACAACAAAGGTTGCATTAGTTTTACTGAAATCGAGCGTGTATCAAGGCAGTCGAAGCATATCGACACACGTAAACACTTTACGCGTGATTTGGTTGACAAAGGGGTTTTGCAGTTGCAGTATCGGCCAACAGAGGACATAACGGCTGACATTCTGACCAAACCGGTTGGAGGCTTGAAGCAGAAAAAGTTCGCAGATGCCATGGGTCTCTATGAAGATGCCAGTGGCAGTGTTTATGATCGATAAGTGGTGTTCCAAAATCGAGGAGGAGTGTTGGTGGGGCGATATTGAACACACGCCGCCACTGAATAACCAAGAGAGATATGTCGACTAACATTTGAAAGGGGCTGATAAGCCAACTGTCAAACAGAACGAGTGAGAGTTCATTTTCCTATGCTGCTCCAGCAAAAAATACCTCTCACTCGTTCTGTTTGACAGTTGGCTTATCCGCCCTTTTCAAATGTTAGTCGACATATATATATGTAATGAACATTGATGTACCTTCTGAATTCGATATATACTTTGGTTTTTAATAAAGCGTAAATGTCTAACTAGCTCCGCGCGTGTTTTTCTCCTTTGCGTGATATATTCATTTTTTCTGCCGATAATATATTCCGCTGTGTAACTCGGATGTGTAGCACGGTATTCTACAGACTTTAGAGGGGTCCGAAACGAAAAAATAAAATAAAAAATGCACAAGTGAATGAACAAAGAGTTAATTATCTGTTTGTAGAATATTTAAACAATTACCGATTTTTTTTTATATTGATACATACATACATGGTTTAAAAAAAAGTCTTGAGTTTAAACATCTTTCTAAGACATGACCCTTCTTTATCGACAGACTTCGCGGCCGACTACAGGACAATTACGGAACTAGTGCAAAAAACCTGCTGAATCCATCTAGCAGCATCGCCTAACCGAGATTCGAACATGCGACGACTGACTTGTTGGACCAGCATCGTACCTCGAAGCTAACTGGGCGATTACATAGTTTAATCACGTATCATTGATTTCAAAACTACATAATTTTCTTCCTCAAAATAGTAATTATGTTCATGAAACCCTTCTTCACTTCATTCTTTGCATTTTTCAGAATATACTCACAATTTTTTGTGAACAAATCTTTTATTTATAACTATTTTTGAAATATCAAAAATCAATTACGCGTGTTTGAACATCAAAATATATTGAATTTTGTATAAATGATGAATCTGTCTCTCGTACGCATAGCGCACGTTAGATATTTCCCAAAAAGGATATGGACTAGCGCGGTCTAACTGGTAGTACCGAAACCGGCAATACTGGCCAAATTTTAAAAACCAATATACTGGTTGTAAAAGAGCAAAAAATGTGTATTTTTCTTCTTTCGGGCATTTCATTAAAACTCCGCTTCAAAAAGATTGAAAACTTGTAGAAAAACAGCTTGTAATTAGTGCTGAAGAGATTTTTAAAATTGAATGGATTATTTAAAGAAATCTAATTAAATTGGAGTGTAATGCGAAATTACAACGAGCTATGAAAAGTTTGCAGCAGTCTATCAAATAATTGTAGAACTTGAATTTGTTTTGGCTGCTTTGAAGCATCTTCGCTGGGAATTTGGCTCAATGTATGAGGCGGACATAATGCTGCAATCCATGTTGAAACCACTTGATATTCAATTATCGTTTTCGAATTATTCAAAACTGCCAAAGAACGATTTGAGGGAGAACAATCGAAATACGATGACCTTTTCGTTTTCTGGATCAATTGTGCCTTCAAAGGATCTGTAAGTAAAGACTTCAAAATATTTTTAATGCTTCGAGAGGTACTTTAAGAACAAACAAGTTGACTTAGTTGACAAGTTGACAAGTTGTTATAATGCACAGCAGTTTGTGGAGAAAAAGTAGCGTGGTAATTTGCCAAAAAAAAACCTGGGCTTAAACGTCTTTCTAAGACTTAACACTTCTTCACCGACAGATTTCGCAGCCGGCTGCTAGAGTACAGGACAGTTACGGGGCTAGTGGAAAAATCCTACTGACTCTATATAGCAGCACCGCCTAGCCGATATTCGAACATACGACGATTGGCTTGTTAAACCAGCGTCATATCTCGAAGTTAACTAGGCGCAAATTTGTTAAAAAGAAGAGGTAATGAAATTTAAAAAGGGCAAACTGACTATTTTCAGTTGTTTTCAACATTATATACTGCGTGAATAACTTAATCTTAGTAATTTTTTCTAAAACTTTGGGTCACTTTTTGGTCACTATTTTTCAAATTTTGGTCACTAAAGTCACTATTTTTAGTTGGCCAGGTCGCTTCCAGCCCTAATAGCCATTATTTTCAACCTCTCTTTACGATGGCACATATTTCCTGAATACTGGAAATCATCGTTTATGTTCCCTGTGTTCAAGAAAGGTGATAAGCATTGTGTAGAGCACTACCGTGGAATCACTTCATTGTGTGCTTGCTCCAAGATATTTGAAGCCACAGTCTATGACCATCTATTGTTTCATGAGAAGTCCTACATCTCTACTTCACAACATGGATTTTATCCTGGCCGATCAGTCTCAACCTGGACCTGGTCTACTGGAGTTTACCTCGCTTTGTCTGCGTACAATGGAACAGGGCAATCAGATTGACGCCGTTTACACTGATTTGAAAGCGGCTTTCCATCGAGTCAATCATGATATTTTGCTTGCTAAACTCGACAAATTAGGAGTGTCAACGAATTTGCTTTCATGGCTTAACTCATATTTACGCAATCGTAAAATCGCTGTTAAATTGGGTCCCAGTCAATCGTCAATGGTTCCAGAATGGTTCTGGAGTTCCACAAGGTAGCATTTTAGGACCTTTGCTATTCTCGCTGTTCGTGTACGACGTCACTCGACTGTTGCCTCCTGGAACAAGGCTGTGCTACGCTGATGATCTAAAAGTTTATCTGCCAATTGAAACCATCACAGATTGTTTGCAGCTTCAGAAATTGATCGATTTGTTTGTGGAATGGTGCAACTCCAATCGTATGCTTATCAGCACTCAGAAATGTATTGGCTTCACTCGTAAAAAACAGCCTCTGCTGTTCGATTACTGCATCAATGGAACGAGCGGAGTAACAACGTCACGGATCTAGGCGTTGTGCTCGATAGCCAGATGCCGTTCAGACAACATTACACCTTTATTATTAACAAAGCGTATCGGCTGCTTGGTACTATCTTCCGAATCGGTAGAGATTTCTCTGATCCGGGCACACTACGTACTCTGTACTGCTACTTAGTCCGTTCCGTTCTTGGGACTGGCTGTGCTGTTTGGGATCCTTATTATAATTATTAGATACTTCGCATTGAACGAATACAAAACACTTCATATGTAAGATCTGCGGCAGGCTACCCTGGAGAAACCCTGATGCTCTTCCGCCTTATGAGGATCTTTGTCTGCTAGTTGGGATTGCACCTCTTGAGCTGCTACGGAAGGATATTGCCCAGACTGCTCAAAAGATCCTGTAGGGTGCTCTTGACTGCCCTGCAGTTCTGTCGCAGCTTCAGCTATACTGTCCCCTTCGGCCTCAAAGGAACCAACAGTTCCTACGCGTCAATTCACACCGTATTAACTATGGAATTCATGAACCAGTTCGTCGTATGGCGTTGGAGTACAATCGTCGCGGAAATAGCATGGACTTTTAGCTACTTTTTGGTGCAGTTTTTAAAATGTTGGTTTGCGCATTTAAGTTATTTTACTGATTTTGTTCTCTATATGTTTATTGTATATCGATGTAAAAGACACTGAGTTTTTGTGCCACTTTGAGTAAGAGTATGTAACTTACTCAAGGTGGCTTTTCCCAGTCCAATCTAATTTCATTAAGACGTAAAGTCGGATGAATTGAATCAAATAAATAATAATAATAATAATTTAACAAAATCAAGAACACAAACTATTGCTTTTCTACTACCTTACAGAAATTAAAGATTGTTTTTATTACCAATGGTTCCCCCACGTTGAAGAGATTTTACCTATTCAATCCCATTTTATCAACAGCACATATTTTCACTTCACAGAATCATATTACCGTGGACCCCCGTTCGTTTGACCATTTTTAATCTGAACACTTTTTAATTTGAACCCAGTTGGTTTGCACGACGTGCAAATTAAAAATGGTTCAAATGTCATTCTCAACATGACATCATTCGTTTATGCAGACAATGCACATAAACACGATTCGTTTGTACTGACCTAGCGTGTTTCATCGGTTTCACATTTCGTTTTCCTAACGATTAAGAGAGAAATCCGATTGGAAAATGCAATATTCGCACTTGCAACTGCCAACTAAAACAAACCACCAAAACAATAACAAAGAGCAGGGCGGCCAGTTCACACAGGTTTCAGCATATTTTGGGTTACCAGTTGTTCAAATTAAAAAGTAACCCCGTTAGTTTGCATGAGGAATCGTTCAAACGAACGGGGGTCCACTGTATAAGCAACCATTACAGCTGAACCGCACTTTCCCAACACAGACATCAAATTCGCCTAGGTTTAATCGTATCGCCGTAAAGAATTGGTTTGTAGCCTAGCCCCTAGCCCCTAGCCTTGTCCCTAGCCTCTTATCTAACAACTCCTACCCCTACCTCCACGTGGTACCAGCCGGAATACGAGCAACCTTAACGGAGATCGGGTAACCAACCCCGGTGGAAACTAAGGTCGTATACCAACAGGGGAGGAGGCACAGTGTGTCTCGACACTGCAAGATGGCAGCCCCATCACGAGACTCGGTAGCGTTAGCCCTAGTACGGCTACCTATCTAAACAAAAAAACTACAAGGTTTTCAGCCCTAAGGGTTGTACGAAAGGGTGACGTAGGACTGTGTCATATAATACTCATTATATTGATAACATGTTTTAATCGATGAAGTATAACTTTATGTCTGATCAATAAATCAAAGACTAATGTAAATTGCATTTCTGGCATATGCATATTTGAGTATTTGTGAGTATCATTGTTTGAGTATCATTGTTTGAGTGTTTGTAAAAGAAGAGCGAAATATTCTGATTTAATTCTTCATTGAATCAATGGTGGTTTTGAAAAAAACCGTTTGAAATTGTTTGGTGGCCCTGAAAAGAACTATGTTTGAGCTGATAGCACTTCTTAAAAATCAGTACTATAATTACTGTTGCCAATATATAGATGGATGTCGCTATTCGGTCCTTTAGACTCTAGGATGATGGTTGCCCGCTAATACAGGAGTGATAGGAAATACCAAATCACTGTAAAGTAGAAATGGATTAGTTTTATCAAAATACTGACTGTCCGTCAGTGCGATCGTGCGGTAAATGAGCAGACGGCGAACCTAGTGTGCGATTTTATAGTCACTGGCACTGCCGTTGCTACTTGTAAGCTAGTGTAGGTATGGGAGAAACCAGATCGGCTGCTGCTCAAATAATTATCCGAATGGAACGTTAATCATTTAGAAAGTGTAGAAAAATCTTTCCATTCTTCAATTACTATAGTTCTTATAAGAACTGTTTAAGACCACAACGGCCTACTGCTGAATTTGCTGCCCGTCAGTCGATCCGTTTCCATTTGCCTACAGTGTTGGTTTGCAAAAATTACCGCCAAAATGCCATTGGGTTTGCCTCGAATTGTCATCAAAGATGACATTAATTGCCACAAAAGTCCTTGGATTTGCCTCCAATTGCTGCCAAAATGCTATCGTTTTTACCTCCCAATTGCTATCGGTGTTGCCTCCGATCGCTGGTGTTGCCGCCAAATGCCGTTGCTTTCGCCACCAATAGCCGTCGAAGGTAAATACTGACCGTCCGTCAATGCGATTGTGCGATGAATGAGCAGACGGCGAACCAAGAGTACCATTTTATTATAACACTGGCACTGCAGCTGCTGCTTGTAAGCTAGTGTAGGTAGGGGGGGGGGGGGGGAACTAGATCAACTGCTGCTGCTGCTGCTGCTCGAATGATTATCCGACGCTGAATGAGCAAGTATTTTCCATGGTATAACGCAAAACGGAACGTTAACCATTTAGAAAGTGTAGAAAAATCTTTCCATTCTTCAATTACTATCTATACCTATAAAGAAGGATTTCTGTCTGTCTGTCTGTCCGTATGTTCCTTATAGAATCGAAAACTACTGAACCAATCGGCATGAAAATATGCATGTAGAGGTTTTTTGGGGTCAGGAAAGGTTTTAGTGATGGTTAGAAACCCCTCCCCCCACTAAGAGGGGGGGCTCCCATACAAATGAAACACAAATTTCTGCATAACTCGACAACTAATCAAGCAAATAGAACAAAATTTGGCATGTGGGTGTTTTCGGTGACAAGAATTTATTCTATGGTAAATTGAGACCCCTCCCCTCTTTATAAGGGGAATTATAACTCCTCTCCTCTTTAAAAGGGGGGGCTTCCATACAAATTTCCTCATAACTCGAGAACTAATCAAGCAAATGGAACCAAATTTGGCATGTGAAGGTTTTCGAGGGCAAGAATATTTTCTATAGTAAATTAGCACCCCTCCCCACTTTAAGAGGGGGGGCTCCTGTACCAAAGAAACACAATTTTCCTCATAACTCGAGAAGTAATTAAGCAAATGGAACCAAATTTGGCATGTGGTTGTTTTTGGAGACAAAATTTTTTTCTATGATGAATTGGGACCCCTCCCCGTTTTAGGAGGGGGGGATCCTATACACATGAAATACAAATTTCCTCATAACTGAAGAACTAATCCAGCAAATGGAACAAAATTTGGCATGTGAAAGTTTTCGAGGGCAAGAATATTTTCTATGGTGAATTAGAACCCCTCCCCACTTTAAGAGGGGGGGCTCCTATACAAACGAAATACAAATTTCCTCATAACTCGAGAACTAATCAAGCAACTGGAACCAAATTTGACACGTGGGTGTTTTTGGAGACAAAATTTTTTTCTATGATGAATTGGGACCCCTCTCCACTTTAGGAAGGGGGGCTCCTATACAAATGAAATGCAAATTTCCTCATAACTCGAGAATTAATCAAGCAAATGAAACCAAATTTGGCATGTGAAAGTTTTCTAGGGCATGAATATTTTCTATGGTGAATTAGAACCCCTCCCCACTTTAAGAGGGGGGGCTCCTATACACACGAAATACAAATTTCCTCATAACTCGAGAACTAATCAAGCAAATGGAACCAAATTTGACACGTGGGTGTTTTTGGAGACAAAATTTTTTTCTATGATGAACTGGGACCCCTCCTCACTTTGGGAGGGGGGGCTCCTATACAGATGAAATACAAATTTCCTCATAACTCGAGAGCTAATCAAACAAATAGAACCAAATTTGGCATGTGAAAGTTTTCGAGGGCAAGAATATTTTCTATGGTGAATTAGGACCCCTCCCAACTTTAAGAGGGGGGGCTCCTATACAAACGAAATACAAATTTCCTCATAACTCGAGAACTAATCAAGCAAATGGAACCAAATTTGGCACGTGGGTGTTTTTGGAGACAAAAATTTTTTCTATGATGAATTGGGACCCCTACCCACTTTAGGAGGGGGGCTCCTATACAAATGAAATTCAAATTTCCTCATAACTCGAGAACTAATCAAGCAAATAGAACCAAATTTGGCATGTGGAGGTTTCTGGTGGCAAAAATATTTTCTGTGGTGAATTAGGACCCCTCCCAACTTTAAGAGGGGGTGCTTCTACACAACTGAAATACAAATTTCCTCATAATTCGAGAACTAATCAAGCAAATGGAACCATATTTGGCATGTGGGTGTTTTTGGAGGCAACCATTTTTTCTATGATGAATTGGGACCCCTTACCTTTTTAAGAGGGGGGGCTCTCATACAAACGAAATACAAATTTCCTCATAACTCTAGAACTAATCAAGCAAATGGAACCAAATTTGTCATGTGGGTGTTTTTGTAGGCAAGAATATTTTCTATGGTATATTTTCTATGGATTTCCCCACTTTAAGAGAGAGGGGGCTCCTATACAAATGAAAAACAAATTTCCTCATAACTCGAGAACTAATCAATCAAATGGAAACAAATTTGACATGTAAGTGGTTTTGGACGCAAGATTTTTTTCTATGGTGAATTGAGACCCCTCTCTTCTTTAGAAAGCGAGTTATGGGCTGTCTCCCCTTTAAGAGGGTGGGCTTCTATACAAATGAAATTCAAATTTCCTTATAACTTGAGAACTAAGCAAGCAAATGGAACCAAATTTGGCATGTGGGAGATTTTGGAGTCTTGAATTTATTTTACGATAGTTAGAGACCTCTCACCCCTGTGGTAGGGGGATATGGACTCTCATACAAATAAAACAGAAATTTTTGCGAAACTCAAAAACTAATCGAACTCGAGAAATTCGAGACTCTTCCATAAAACATTAGTCAATACAAGACCACAAAAACTATCTATAGTAACACTAGATCATTCAGGACGAGACGGTTGCGAGTGTTGCCGGTGACCCGCCGTCGGAAGCGCCGCCCACTGGGGGGCTTGCAAAACTCGAGATTGTGACAAAGATCATCCGAGATTCATGATTTATGTACAACACAGGTTAATTTGTGGCAATACGAAGTTTGTCGGGTCAGCTAGTAGTTCTTATAAGAACTGTTTAAGACCACAACGGCCTGCTGCTGAATTTGCTGCCCGTCAGTCGTTCCGTTTCCATTTGCCATCAGTGTCCGATAGCCGTCGATGATAAATAAAATACTGACCGTCCGTCAGTGCGATAGTGCGTTTAATGAGCAGGCGGCGAACCAAGTGTACCATTTTAAAGTCATTGGCACTGCCGCTGCTACTTGTAAGTTAGTGTAGGTGGTGGGGGAAACCAGATCGACTGCTGTTGCTGCTGCTCAAATGATAATCCGACGCTGAATGAGCAAGCATTTCCCATGTTACCATGGTATAACGCAAAATGGAACGTTAACCATTTTAGAAAGTGTAGAAAAATCTTTCCATTCTTCAATTACTATAGTTCTTATAAGAACTGTTTAAGACCACAGCGGCCTGCTGCTGAATTTGCTGCCCGTCAGTCGATCCGTTTCAATTTGCCTTCAGTGTCCGATAGCCGTCGATTATAAATAAAATACTGACCGTTCGTCAGTGCGATAGTGCGATAAATGAGCAGGCGGCGAACCAAGTGTACCATTTTATAGTCACTGGCACTGCCGCGGCTACTTGTAAGCTAGTGTAGGTGGTGGGGGAAACCAGATCGACTGCTGCTGCTGCTGCTCAAATGATTATCCGACGCTGAATGAGCAAGCATTTCCCATGTTACCATGTGTAGCATTACCACTATTTAAAATTAATTTAAAATCAAAAGTTTACTTAATTTAGAATATTACTACTGCTATGATTATCTCATCGAGCAACCCCTCGGCTTGCTTCGAATGAAAGCTTTTCAGATATTTAATCTCACACGCTGTACCAAGAGAGTGAGTGAGTGCCGCTGAGCACCTTGCGCATGAGCGCCGGTCTAAACGTTGAGTTACGCGCCCACTAGAACTCGGTGACGGGTTGAAAGCTTGATATGGGAGTAAATGAGTTAACCCTTGTTCGGCACTGGCCCAGGAAAAGGGGAAAGCATGAGGAAGAATTTTTGTTTCGGGATTTCAAAGAGAAACGGTTCGGTCGAATCTGAACTTCGGATGTAGGAAATCAATGCTTTGGGGATACTTTAAGGGGACGGCTCCTTCAACCAACTTGTTCGGTAGAACTTTCGTAAGACACTTCGTAAATGATTACGTAGTTCCGGAACCGAAGATTTCTATGATTATCATTTATCTGAGGGAAACTAAGCTTGACTCGATCACTTTGTCTTGGATCGTGGAAAAGATAGGATCGGTTACAATTTTCGTTTAGCGCCGCGGTGTATTTCTTGAGGTAGATTTTGAGTCGTGAAGTTATTTAACACAGTGTACCTTAAAGTAGCTTTCTTTCCCAGATTAGATTCGCTAGATAGGCTCGCAGTGCGTGAAAAGTTTGAGAAGATATCGTGCTTAATCGAATTAGAACAAGAGGTAAAAATTTAATTCAGACCACGTGCAGTGCTGATTTTAATTCCGACCCGTCGGATACGTGCTTTTCTGGCTTTAGATTCTATCCGCTGCAGTTTCCCGATACACCGCACTCAACGGACCAACCGCATTCCACTCCACTTTCTATTGGCAAATTTCCCGGCACAACCTCACGTGGCCGGTAGAGGGACGTTCGTCAACTCGTCGCTAGGCAGGGAGCAGCATATCAAACAGCATCGTCAAATCTCCGCTGGAAGTTACATCGCAGCATCGCATCGGAATCCAGCAACGCATAAATCCATGGTTACAAATTATGTGAGTACGTTCCAAACTTCTTTACTCCCGCCATGCGCATGGTCGATTAGTGGTACCGTACCGTACCTCCTCCACTGAGTGCCGAGCTGGGCCAGTGGGCAAAGCCACCCACATGAAAATCCGTCTCAGTTAACATCGCCTGAGTTCGAACCGCATTCGTCAACGGTTCTCTTTTTGCTCACCGTTTTGACCCGATACGAAACATCGCCGAGTTACTCTTTTGAACGGCACTGAAAGATGTTGAACTAACCGTAAAGTAGTGTGCACACTAGAAGCTGTTCTTTGTTCCCGTTATCGATCGATCGAATTAGATTTCTGAATTAAATTGAATGAACAATCAAATCCTAGGTCAGCGAAATGATCGCTGAAGTCTGCAAGCACGTTTTACCGCACTTAGCACGCAAGAAGATAGCATGTCGACAGTATAGCTTTATGATAGTCTCTGGGAAAGGAAAGTGATATGTACCGGCCGTAGCCTAGTCAGTAAGCGCGCAAGACTTTGTGATAACGAAGATAGTAAGAGTTTTAGATGATATTTTGATAGGGTCTGGGTTCGAACCCCGTATGAAACCAAGCAAATGTATTTTTTTTTCGCTGCTAATAAATCCTATAGGTTACTATCGCTTGTTTTAGATCTAAAGAAATAGCTTTTTGGTATTTTCTGGAGAGAAGAATTTCACGGTTCCCGTTCTACTTTCTCGTCGTGTTTTATGCTTTACGTTGAAAGCGGGCAGGGTTGGCCTAATCTTTCAGCCCCCGTCTCTACTTTGAAGCGCTTTCGGATGAAGTGCAGGCGAGACTTGTCCCTGTGATGAGAAATTATATATATTTTGTGTAGAGTCGAAGGAACCAAACCGATATATTTTGTGTTGCGGTTTGTCCTCCCTGGCAGGTTTTCCTTAAGGTTTTTGGTTTACTATTGACGTTGTCCCGGTACGGTGGAACCGTTTCAGAGCCGGAATCCTGAAACAAAATATTACCCGCCCGTAAGGAGAGGGTCTAATAGCTGGGCAAAGCGAACAAGGTGGGTGGTCTCTCATTGAGAGTGGCGCTTAAGCCACCCGCTAATTCCAGTATCAGGCTCT
Source organism: Sabethes cyaneus (assembly GCF_943734655.1). Taxonomy (NCBI): domain Eukaryota; kingdom Metazoa; phylum Arthropoda; class Insecta; order Diptera; family Culicidae; genus Sabethes; species Sabethes cyaneus. The sequence continues at coordinate 108,141,111 of NC_071355.1, forward strand.
GGTCTCAACCGTCCCGGGTTACACATGGTAGAATGCAAAATGGAACGTTAACCATTTTAGAAAGTGTAGAAAAATCTTTCCATTCTTCAATTACTATAGTTCTTATAAGAACTGTTTAAGACCACAACGGCCTGCTGCTGAATTTGCTGCCCGTCAGTCGATCCGTTTCCATTTGCTTTCAGTGTCCGATAGCCGTCGATGATAAATAAAATACTGACCGTCCGTCAGTGCGATAGTGCGATAAATGAGCAGGCGGCGAACCAAGTGTACAATTTTATAGTCACTGGCACTGCCGCTGCTACTTGTAAGCTAGTGTAGGTGGTGGAGGAAACCATATCGGCTGCTGCTGCTTAAATGATTGTCCGACACTGATTGAGCAAGCTATCGAACAATTTCGCATGTCTGCGATGGGGATAATGCAATATGTAACGTAAAGTGCATCATGTGGGATTCACGTTGGCCATTGCCCGCTGATTCCGCTTGTCTTCGGGGTCGGTGTTGCCGTCAATAGCCATCGATGTTGCCAATTGGATTGGAAAAGGGGTTTGGCTTACAAAGTGGTCTCAAAGGTTATCATTTGGATCCAAATCCTTTGGTGAATCTAATTGTCGTCCGTGCCTGTGAAGCTAGGCGATCACAAGGGAAATGTATGGTAAAATTCGGCCTTAAAACTTTACACACATTTTCACTATTTAGCGTATAAAAAATTATTATTAATATGTTACTATAAAATTGCTGGACATTTTATCTATCCAACGACATATTAACTGTTATGTTTCGTTCAGTAGTATAGTAGCTATTAGCGTTTGAAATATTTCATTCAAACGTTACACTTCTATTTTTCGTTTTTACAAAGTGCTACCCAGTCCCAGTATAGTAAACAAAGACGTAGTCCTACGTCAAAAAACTTACAACAAGAGTCAAGAAATATCTTCTCGGAATATTCGGCATGGACCAAGGCGACGAAATAAGGACATGGAAGGAAGACTTGGTACCTGGAACTGCAGATCGCTAAATTTCATTGGTGGCGACAGGGTGCTGCTCGATCAGCTAGAACCCCGAAAGTTTGGCATCGTGGAACTGCAGGAGATCTGTCGCAAAGACGAGAAGGTGTGCCTGATTTTTCCAGAGTGATGGAGCTACCAACGAGCTGGGAACGGGCTTTGTAGTTTTGGGCAAAATGCAGGATCGCGTAATGGATTGGAAAGTGATCAACGAGAGGATGTGCGTGTTGAGGATAAAGGCCGCTTCTTCAACTACCCCATCATAAACGTGCATTGCCCACATGAAGGTAGACCCGACGACGAGAAGGAAGGGTTCTATGCGCTGCTGGAGGCAACGTACGACAGCTGCTCACCACGGGACATCAAGATCGTCATCGGGGATATGAACGCTTAAATGCAATGTAAGCAATGTATAGACCGGTGATCGGGCCCCATAGACTGCACACCGACACGAACGACAACGGCCAGCGATGCATCAATTTTGCGGCTTCCCGAGGCTTGGTGATCAAAATCACCTTCTTTCCTCACAAAGATATCCACAAGGCCACCTGGAGATCACCTGACCAACGAACCTCGAACCAAATTGACCATATTCTCATCGAGGGCCGGTTTTTCTCGAACATCACCAACGTACGCTCCCTACGGAGTGCGAATATTGACTAGGACCACTACCTAGTAGCAGTACATGTGCGCTCAAAACTATCGACGGTTTATACCTCACGACAAAGTCGCCCTCCTCGGCTAAACATTCGGCAACTAGACAACCCGCGAGCTGCCGAAAACTACGCGCGCGTGTTGGATGAAGCTCTGCCATCTTCTGTGGAGCTAGATGCTTCGACCCTCGAAAACGGATGGAGTAGGATACGCTCGGCCGTCAACGAGGCCGCAACCGCGGTGCTAGGTGTGGAAACCTCGAGTGCACGAAATGATTGGTTTGACGGGGAATGCCAAGAAGCGATAGAGAGGAAAAACAGAGCTTGGGAAAACTATCTGAGTATATCCACGAGAGAGAATTTGGCCAAGTATCGACGAGCGAGGAATGAGTTGACCACGATCCTGAGAAGGAAAAAGCGCCAGAAGGAGGACAGAGATCGTGAGGAGCTTAAACAACTATTCCGGGCTAATGATACCCGCAAGTTTTACGAGAAGGTGAACCAAACTCGCAAGGCCCACACATCACATTTCAAGGATTTAGGAAGAAGAGAAACTACCGGAGGAGTGGATGGAAGGCGTAGTCTGTCCCATCTACAAAAAAGGCGACCGGCTAGACTGCTGTAACTACCGCGGCATTACGCTAGTCAACGCCGCCTACAAGGTGCTCTCCCAGATTTTGTTGCGTCGTCTATCCCTAATAGCAAGAGAATTCGTAGGGAAGTATCAGGCGGTCTTTATGGGGGCCCGTGCTACTACGGATCAAATTTTTACTCTCCTACAAATCCTTCAGAAATGTCGAGAGTACAACGTGCTCACGCATCATATTTTCGTGGATTTCAGAGCAACTTACGATACCGTTGAACGCGAACAGCTATGGCAGATAATACATGAGTACGGTTTTCCGGACAAACTGACGCGACTGATCAAAGCTACTCTGGAACGAGTGATGTGCTACGTGCGCGTTTCGGAGACACTCTCAAGCCCTTTCGAATCGCGCAGAGGGTTACGGCAAGGAGATGGACTGTCTTGTATGTTATTCAATATCGCTATTGAAGGTGTGATCCGGCGAGCGGGCATCGAAACGAGAGGAACGATCTTCAGCAAGAGTAGCCAACTTCTAGCCTTTGCAGACGACCTCGACATCATTACTAGAAACCGTGAGACGGCGGGGGTAATCTACGCCAGACTAAAAACGGAGGCTAGAAGCAAGGTTGGTTCGAATCGTATCAAAACTCACTCACTCCCCATTCATTTGCCGATTCAATACATGCAGATTACGACATGCTTGTATCTTCTTGCGAAAAGAGAACCAAAGACGCAAAAGTATAAGGCGAAAGAACAACACGTGAACCTCTATCGCCGATAAACCTTTGTGTGTGTATCGCTGCTTGCGTGTGTCATATTTGATTCTCTCCGAGTGAACGGATCGGCGATAATTATCGTTTCCCGATACGAGTGAGTGATGAGTCTTGAACTTCCGATCGAATCACTTGGCGATAATGCAGTACAGCGATCGGAAGAAAATTTTATCGCAAGCAGCAGACACAGGAATCCACGAGCGGCGGGTACCTACGCATAATTTTGAATTGATATTGGCAAATAGAAGCCGTATACCACCAGCACAGCTGTGTAAACACTAAGATGGCCGTTATTACATAAAAATGAGCTTGATAATTTTGACGTAGGACTACGTCTTTTAACATAATAGACTTCATTTTAAAATATTTTACTAGGTTTGAAATTGCTATCTTAACGTGTGATTTGCCTTTGCAGGTGGATTTGTATCGAACCGCGTTGGCGGATGCAAAAGAGGAAGAGATAACAATTGTAAAATTTTGAATATTTCTAGTGTGATTTGAGATCACGGATGATGTGATTCGGTTTAGGTCGTAAAGTAGTCATTCCCTCGACGGCAACTTAATCCGGCTCGAAACTTCTCATATTTCGCAAAACAATTACAATACAGGCTGCGATTTATGTTCATTGCGGAAGTGTAATTGATGATTTTTATTTACTTTATATGAGCAATCTACCCTTTAAAACTTTAAAAGGACGTAACTAAATACAACTTACCTATACATACTCAGCAATTTATTGTAAAAAGGATCTATCAAAACTCAGAAGTGCTTTAATCATGTTCAAATTTAGTAAACCTTTTTGGTTTTTAAAACAATTTTAGATTTGTATTTTTTTCGTTTGGCGTTTAGGTTGGCTTTTTCTGAGGCCCTCTCCTAAAAATCAATTTTCAAATAACTTTGGGACAACCAAATCGATTTTAATGATTTTACTACCAAATAAATGGTTTTGTCATTCTTTATATTTAAATGTCAGTCCAAGTTATATGGAATAAATTGTAAAGCGTCAACTAACAGTTGAATTATGTTCCCAAGATGTTTCGAGTTCCATATCAAATAACATGTAAGATGGTATAGCAAAGGTTCCTTTCACCACCAGCTGGATTAAATCCGGTTTTTACACGAATTTCGGAATTTACGTGGATGTGCTCAAAACATCTTTTTTATACGTACCTAGGTTTGAAAATTATAAGGTTTTTTAATTTCGAAATTTACGTGGTTTTTACGCGAATTCACGAGTTTTTCTAATCGAATCCAACAAATCCAAGTCCCCTATGTTTCCAAAATCGAAACCGTGCCAAATCGAGACCCTTTTTGGATATGAAAATATTGAATGTAGATGCGTTAGAAATTGACTAAATATTATTAATCAACGATTGCAAGTTCGCCAAGAGTTATCCGTCCGGTGCAAGTAAGTTTTTTGCAACCTGCGATAAGACGTAGTCCTACGGCAATAAAAATATTGCTGTTCGTAACATTCATTTTTCGTCATTTAAGGCTTGTATGCGGAAACTGACTGTTATTTAAGCATATTTTTTGAAGTGAAATATTTTATGTTGCCAAAACGGATTATTTTGTCACTAGAATCTCGTTTTACGTCCGTTCATTTTACGTGATTTCGTTTTACGTCACTTTTTTTACGTCCAAATTTTGAATTAACGTCCTCTCGTTTTACGTCCAAAATTTGAATTAACGTCCACTTTTTTTACGTCCAAAACTTGAATTAACGTCCTCTCGTTTTACGTCCGAAATTTGAATTAACGTCCTCTCGTTTTACTTCCGAAATTTGAATTAACGTCTTCGGGAAAGTTACTTAAATGACTGCCGCCTTCAAGATGGTATGGAAAATAACGCAGAATTGACTCACTACGTGGCGCTAGCGTATATGTAGCATTCTTATACAAGCTCTATCTTGCGCTGCTGGCTATCTAGAAAGTTACGGTCTTCGGGAAGGTTACTCAAATGACTGCCGCTTTCAAGATGGTATGAAAAATAGCGCAGAATTGACTCACTACGTGGCGCTAGCGTATATACAGTACTATTATACAAGCTTTATCTTGCGCTGCTGACTATTTAGAAAGTCGCGGTCTTCGGGAAGGTTACTCAAATGACTGCCGCCTTCAAGATGGTATGGAAAACAGCGCAGAATTGACTCACTACGTGGCGCTAGCGTATATGTAGCATTCTTATACAAGCTGTATCTTGCGCTGCTGGCTATCTAGAAAGTTGCAGTCTTCGGGAAGGTTACTTAAATAACTGCCGCCTTCAAGATGGTATGGAAAATTCAAGGTGGTATGGAACCGGCTGCACTAGTGTATGTTTTTTTGTATTTGCCATAACTCATGATCTTGGTTGTACAAGAAGTTCCTTTCTTCGGAAAGGTAGTTTAAGTTACCGAACCGTCCATTCATTTTACGTGATTTCATTTTATGTCCGATATTTGAATTAACGTCCTATCGATTTACGTCCAAAATTTGAATTAACGTGCAAGTTTCTGGGGCCGGGGAAGTTTCTTAGGATGATTGTGTATTTTTTATCCCTCGCTTTCCCGCTTGGTCAACCGTCCATAAAAATTCTACAAAATTTACACCCGTATTTTTTCAATTGGCACTTAGGGAGCCCCGTTTTGAGAAAGAGTGGTCTCAAATCCCAACTTTTGCCAAGCTTTCCTTCTTTAATAATTTATCACTTTTGAACCACTGAATTGATTTTTATTATTTTGGTACCAAATATGGAGTTAAAGCTCAAGGTTTTCATTGACTGCTCAAACATTTAAAATATTTTGACGTAGGACTACGTCTTTGTTTACTATACTGGAACTGGGTACCACTTTGTGAAAACGAAAATAGAAGTGTAACGTTTGAATGAAAGATTTCAAATGCGAATAACTACTAAACTACTGAACGAAACTGAACAATTTATATGTCGTTGGATAGATAAAATGACCAGCAATTTTAAGGGTGGATGAAAGAGCAATTTTAAGAAGGGCGTAAGAGGGGGAGCTCCTATACAAATGCAACACAAATTTCCTCAAAACTCGAGAACTAATCAAGCAAATGGAACCAAATTTGGCATATAAAGGTTTCAGAAGCCAAGAATTTTTTCTATTATAAATTGAGACCCCTTCCCTCTTTTGGAGGGGGGGCTCCCATACAAATGAAATTCAAATTTACTCATAACTCTAGAATTAATCAAGCAAAAGGAACCAAATTTGGCATGTAAGGGGTTTTGGAGGCAAGATTTTTTTCTATAGTGAATTTAGGCCTTTGCCTTCTTTAAGAAGGGGGATCCCATACAAATGAAATATAAGTATCCTCATAACTCGAGAACTTATCAAGCAAATGGAACCAAATTTGGCTTGTGGGTGTTTTTGGAGACATGAATTTATTTTACGATGCTTTGAGACCCCTTACCCCTGTGGTACGAGGATAAGGACTCTCATACAAATAAAACAGAAATTTTTCCGAAACTTCCTGAAGACCGTAACTTTCTAGATAGCCAGCAGAGCAAGGTATAGGTTGTATAAGAATGCTACATATACGCTAGCGCTACGTAGTAAGTCAATTCTGCGCTATTTTCCATACCATATTGAAGGCGGCAGTCATTTGAGAAACCTTCCCGAAGACCGTAACTTTCTAAATAGTCAGCAACGCCAGATAGAGCTTGTATAAGAATGCTACATATACGCTAGCGCTACGTAGTAAGTCAATTCTGCGCTATTTTCCATACCATCTTGAAGGCGGCAGTCATTTGAGTAACCTTCCCGAAGACCGTAACTTTCTAAATAGTCAGCAACGCCAGATAGAGCTTGTATAAGAATGTTACATATACGCTAGCGCCACGTAGTGAGTCAATTCAGCGCTATTTTCCATGCCATTTTGAAGGCGGCAGTCATTTGAGTAACCTTCCTGAAGACCGTAACTTTCTAGATAGCCAGCAGCGCCAGATAGAGCTTGTATAAAAATGCTACATATACGCTAGCGCCACGTAGTGAGTCAATTCTGCGCTATTTTCCATACTATCTTGAAGGTGGCAGTCATTTGAGTAACCTTCCCGAAGACCGCAACTTTCTAAACAGTCAGCAGCGCAAGATACAGCTTGTATAAGAATGCTACATATACGCTAGCGCCACGTAATGAGCAAATTCTGCATTATTTTCCATACCATCTTGGAGGTGTCAGTCATTTGAGTAAACTTCCCGAAGACCGCAACATTCTAGATAGTCAGCAGCGCAAGATATGGCCTGCATAAGAGTACTACATATACACTAGCGCCACGTAGTGAGACAATTCTATAATCCATACAATCCGACGAAAAGCCCTTGATCTGCTAAACAACTTTGTCGAAGACACCAACGTGCTATACGGTCAGGATCACGAGTTATTCCATGTTGGAACCAATTATATCAATTCGTCCACTTTTTTTACGTCCAAAACTTGAATTAACGTCCTCTCGTTTTACGTCCGAAATTTGAATTAACGTCCACTTTTTTTACGACCGATTTGATTTACGTCCCCCCAATAGTGGACGTAAAACGAGATTTGAGTGACTAAAATCGAGGCACGCCAAAATTGAACTATGCCAAATGTGAAATCCCACTATATAATGGCCCTAAATCCACAGAGGTGGTGATATAGATAACCAGAATAACAGTGTATCAACGCAACTGAGTACGCAAAGCGGTTTTATAAACGTGCAGGGCCATTCAAATCTTTGCTTTCCACGCGCTACCTCGTTCTTAAATTTCAAACCTTGCTGAACATCTGTTTAATTCAGCCATAATATTTTTTGCAAACATTTTAACCCTAGAGCGGTCGCGCTAGTGTACTGAGTACACGCGTTTTCGAAAAACGCGAAAAAATCATCGAAATTTTAATCATATCACACCAGGTTTTGGTTGTATTCGAAGATCTACTCTTCCTCTTTCTAATGATGCCAAAATATAGAAAAAAGAAATAAAAAAAGTGGTCGAAAGATGCTTGTAAAAATGGTGTGTCCGCGCGCGTGTACTCAGTACACCAGCGCGACCACTAACGTAACTTTTTTGAAAAAAGTTACGCAAGCGGTCGCGTCGTGTACTGAGTACACGGCGGGCAATAACTCAAGTTTGTGAATAGATAGAAGGTTGCGACTTTCGACAAAGTTGCTTATCTAGTTAAGACACATCCCGTGATATACAACAAAATTCGGAACTGATTCGCTAGATGGCGCTAATAATGAAGCAATTAAATTCATTTAAGAATATTTTAGAACCGTAATGAGCTAGAAGGTTACTATTTACTACAAAGTTGTTTGTAAAGCCAAGACGCATTTGGTAACGAACTCTGAAGTTTGGAACTAGTCCGCTAGATGGAGTATACGGTGAAATTTAATTCATTTGGCGATATTTCCGAACCATGACGAGATAGAAGGTTGATGTTTTCGACAAAGTTGTTTATCATGTCAATATGCTTCCGATGAAGGTAAATTAAATTCGGAATGAAGTAGTAGTAGGTGGAGATGATGAGAAAATCAAATTATTTTCGGAATATTGCGGAACCATGATGGCATAGAACACTGCTGTTCGCTACAAAGTGGTTTCTGTAGTCAAAACACGTTAGATAACGTATCGTTGTCCTTTTCATCATCGATTGCGTTGTTAATTCCAGTCAATCAACAGCTATTTTTATGGTTTCCTGAAAGAATCAATTGATACGTATTGCTTCAACTTTTATCAAAAGACAATTTGAAGAGCACAGACTGATCAAAATGCTTTTGACGAAGCAATTTCGTCGTCTACATCGTCTATATAGAAATATCACCAGAAAAAGATTCCTGGAAACCCGTGCTGCGTTTCCATTACATTCTTAAAAAAATATTTTAGAGTGTTTGAGTCCCTATTCTTCCCAGGGTCACTAATAGATTTATTCGAAAACCTGGCAAACACGAATAAATGTCTGGCCAAAATCTGGCGATCAATTTGACCGATGGGGAGGACTCTTTCGGGAAACGTCTTGCCAGTTTTGATCAACGCCGGTACAAAATGTTGTCTGAAATTAGGAGCGATGACTCCTTTGCAGAACGGAGAAACAGAAATTTGGCAAAAATCTGGGACATTACCAAATATCTGGAAGATTTAGAACTTTGTCTGGCATGCAATAAAAAATCTGGTAAAATCTGGATTTATCAGCAAAGCAAAACCATGCATGGATATAAACGTTCTTCAGAACTTGACCCTTCTTTATCGATAGATATCGCTGCCGGTTATTAGAGTACAGGAAAATCACTGGGCTAGTGCAAAGATCCTATTAACTCTGTAGCGGCACCGGCCAGTCGAGACTCGAACATACGACGAGTGGCTTGTTGGGCCAGCAACGTATCCCGGAGTTAACTTGGCGGACAGGCATAATGGCAACGTTGATGCTTGCAATTATTAACGTGTGCGTGATGATAAAACCAAAGCTATTTGTTTTGCTAACGCGACAACACGACTGAAGTGCACTCTCTTGATACTCATTTGCAAAACAGCTTGCTTTTTTCATTGGGCTCGAATTCTTTACTCTTTCCTTGTATTACGTGTGTGTTATTTCCTGTATGATATAAGTGACCGTAATAAGAATATTATAGAATTGTTAGGAATCTAATGCACATTTTTCATTCTCATTATCATAGCAGGAAATAAAACAAACAAATGCTCGTTTTGTATTGTTTCATGGTAAGTGTCAACATAATTCTAACATTCTAATGTTTAAAGCATTACATCAACATACCATAGCAAGCTTCCCTAATAACATACTCATTATAAAACTGTACAACTAATTGTTATACAACTAATGTGAGTCATTAATAAATTGATTTAAATAAAAGTATCGTAAGTGTGCTACTTGGGTAAGTTGAATAAGTATCATGTATCTCTAGGTGATAGGTGATAGGTGACACAAACTCTGTTTTGGGAAAATCGCCAAAAGAATACTATTTACAAACATTTTGGTGTTCTTTTCCAGACCAGATAAGCCATTTTACCGTTTATTCGACATAAGCTGAGATATCGCAAAAAGAAATATGATTTTACCAACTGCGACATCTAACGGGACAGTTCTGAATTTGACCGATCATTTTCAAATTCGTCTTGTCTAGACACACAACTTTGTCAAAAACCGCCACTTTCTATCGTATCATGGTCATGAGATATCATCATAAGATTATAATTTGACCACGTGCGCCACCTAGTGAGAGTTTCAAACTTTGTTATGCATTTCCAAATGTGTCTTGTTCGAACAAATAACTTTGTAGAACACAATAACATTCTATCTCGTCACGACTCTGAGATATTCCAAAAAAACTCAATATGCTCGTTATAAGCGCCATCTACCGTATCAGTTCCGAATTTTGTTATCCGCAATCAGATTGATCTCGTCCAGATAAACAAATTTGCCAAAGACAGCAATCGTCTATCTCTTCTCAGTCCCGAGATATTAGAGATTCTAGTATCGAGATTCTAGAATCATTTGTTTTGGTCGCCATTTGCGCCATCTAGCGGATCAGTTTTCAAACTTTATTGTTCGTTTCCAGATGCGTCTTAAATAGATAAACAACTTTGTCGAAAACCACAACCTTCTATTTGATGTCAGTCCTGAGATATAGGCAGTATTATTCGCCGTGTACTCAGTACACGACGCGACCGCTTACGTAACTTTTTTTAACGCGACCGCTCTAAGGTTAATGAACAGCAAGTTGCTGCCTTGTATTTATATTAAAACAATATCAGACATCACTATATCCTCCATTCGCCAACACAATTGCAACAAAAATATCCATAACCGAAAAATCTTACAATTTTTTCCAAGCGAAAAAAGAACGATAATCATCCAATGATCGCAATCCTTTCTCATCTGCGAAAATTATCGCCTGGCGATCCTTTTCCGTGATATTTACACACAGAGCGAATCACGAGAGAGTGAATCGCATTCCCCATGGCGCGTATACGTTTAGGATACAATACAGAGAGAATTAACTCACAGGATTGCCGATTGTGCTCACACACGGAGCAGCATCGTACGATGAATATAGCAATACATTGATAGACGATGTCGTTTCATATACCGAGAAAAAGTTGAATGCCACTCACAGTTTTCTCGCGGATCACCAACCCTGGCTAGAAGGATAGGGTTACAAATTAATGCGTCGAAAACCACATATATGGTAGGAAGAGGCTCCCGAGATAGTAACGTTTGCCTCCCACGGACAGTGACTATTGACGGCGATGAACTGGAAGTGGTTGATGAGTTCGTATATTTGGGATCTCTAGTCACCGCCGACAATAATACGAGTAAGGAGATCCAACGACGCATTCAAGCTGGAAATCGAGCCTACTTTTCCCTTCGCAAGACGTTTCGATCAAGGAGCATACGCCGCCGCACAAAGCTGACGATGTACAAAACGCTAATCAGACCGGTAGTCCTCTACGGACTTGAGACAGTAACTTTACTTACGGAAGACATACATGCACTTGCCGTTTTCGAACGAAAGGTATTGCGGACTATTTTTGGTGGAGTATAGACGGAAAGCGAGGAGTGGCGGAGACGTATGAATCACGAGCTACAGGCACTGCTTGGAGAGATTCCCATCGTACACCTGGCGAAAGTTGGGAGACTCCGGTGGGCCGGCCACGCTGCAAGGATGCCGGACGACTGTGTAGTGAAATCCGTTGTCTTCAAGAACCCCACCGGCACCAGGAATAGAGGGGCGCAACGTGCTAGATGGCTCGACCAGGTTGAAGCCGACTTGCGTGTGTCGAGACGCGCAGCAAATTTGCGACGAGTAGCCCAGGACCGAGTACAATTGAGAGGAATTCTTGATACGGCAAGAGTCACCCCGGCTCTCGGCTGAATAAGTAAGTAAGTAAGTAAAGAATTTGCAATCTGTTGGGGCAATGGACTTTAGTTATTTTTTCTGGCAAACTTCCCTAACACAGACATCAAATTGGACTAGCTTTAATCGCGTTCGTAAGAAATTTACCGGCACGAGGGGGCTTTATCACTCTTTCTGGCGTATTTCCCCAGCAAGGACATCAAAATGGTCTAGGTTTAATCGCGATGTTGAGAAATCTTGTTAAGGCGAGGACCAAGCAGAGATATCAAATTGATATAGGTTTAGATTATCGTAAAGAATCTTTCAACCAATCACGAAGCGAGGATTTTCAATTGGACAATGCTTCATTATTTTCAATTTTTCAATAGTACGTACTTTTAAATAGGTTCCATTATTGATGTGGATGCGTAGAAGATTTTCCAATCGATTGGTGCAAAAATATTGAAAATCGATTGGAAAACCGTTGAGCAATTAGCGCTCAAAACCTATCATTTTTCGTGACGCTCGCATTTTTCGATTTTTTGGAATGACACCCTCAATCTCAAAACTTGCCGTAAGACGTAGTCCTACGACAAAAACTCCTATTGAAATTGACAGAATCGATGACTGCTAATTTCACCTTAAATGGAACAATGATATATTTCAGCATCAATTAAAATATAGTTGGTGGTGTAACGATTATGTTCTCAGGAAGGTTTTAACTAAACATTGCCTATCCTATAATTAGAAAATCAACTGCAGCAGACGCAATTTGGTGCTGTTTAAGCCATCGAATTCACTTTTATAAACAATAAGTTAACAATCAGTAGGGTTTATAAGACAAGACACGACGTAACTTCTACGAACACAACCGTTGGGTATTGGGAACTGACAAACCAACTTCTACACCGACATGTTTCCAACGTGTAGATGATAATAATTTTGAGATTTTGTCAAATTTTCATTTCTTGCTAATGGCTTAATACGGTTGTTAGATATACACGTTCTCTGAAAATCCGGTGTTTATCGACTACATCAAACGTTAGAATCCTCAAAAAATTACGAAATTCTACTTATACCGTTAGTACACTCCTTTTTCTTAAAACCAGCAGCTCTCTTTGTTTGTCTGAATTTTATAATCTGAACTGAAATATTTCAGTTTAATTTGTGGCAGTACGAAGTTTGCCGGGTCCTCTAGTTATCTATAATTTTGCTGAATAAGGTTTTACTGTATCTTTTGTAGTTACGGTGCTACAATGCTAGTATCTTATTAGTGACTAAATGAACGTTCATTAAGTCACTGATGAGTTACTAGCGTTGTAGCACCGTAACTACAAACGATACAGCAAAACTTTGTTCAGAAAAATTGTAGATTAGAGCTAGTTCTACAAATGTCCCATATATAACATTGTTATATTTGGCTTGGCTGAGACGGTACTATCAAATGAATTGAAAATTGAATTGAAATGAAAATTGAGTCAAAGTGATCGAACCATTCCTGATAACAAGCGTTGTTATAAATGAGCGACGACGGTTAGTAGTTTAAATAACAAAAATTCTAACTAAATTTCTTCTAGTCAGTATCTGATTCTTAACAGGCCTTGATACTAATTTTGTAATGATTCGACCACAGGAAGTGGTCGAAAAACAATCGAATACCTAAGCATTCCAGTGCGGCGTTGAACAATTTCAACGGAATAAAACGCCGCTTCTGTAAAAACACGATTTTCAAACTTTATGTACCTTCTTCTCAGAAACTACAAAACGTGTCGGAACAAACTTTTTTTGTTTTATTGGTAGAAGCTTGGCAAAGACTTTTATAACTTTAGAGCTCTGTAAACGAAACACAGCCAGAGAAAATTATTTTGAAACGGTAGTTCTTTTACAATTGACGAATGGACCCAAGTAACCAGTAAGCACTAAACACTAGTCCTTTGACAACATTATATAAGCATACAGAACTATGATTAAAAGCTTTTTTTTTTATACACTTCTGTAGAACTCATATAATGCTAAAAAGGCGAAATAGCGGGTTATTAAAATGCTATGCCACAAGCATTCAATAAACATTATTAATGTTTGTTTGAGGCTTAATCGAAACGTCATGTTGTCTGCATTACCGACGTATCGAAAAAGTATCGACGGAGTTGGGACGGGGGGGGGGGGGGTTCTTGTCACTTTCTAAAAACACAATCCCAAAACAAACTGGAACTCCAGTGGGACAATGCATCATTGTTTTCGATTTTTGAATAATGTGAACTTTGAAATAAATAAGTTTCTTTTGACGTAGGGCTACGTCTTTCTTTACTATACTGGGACTGGGTAGCACTTTGTGAAAACGAAAATAGAAGTGTAACGTTTGAATGAAAGATTTCAAATGCCAATAACTACTGAACTACTGAATCAAACTGAACAATTTATGTGTCGTTGAATAGATAAAATGACCAGCAATTTTATGGGTGGGTTAGAGAGCAATTTTAAGGAGGGCGTAAGAGGGGGGCTCCCATACAAATGAAATACAAATTTCTTCATAACTCTAGAACTAATCAAGCAAATGGAACCAAATTTGGCATGTGGAGGTTTCAGAAGGTAAGATTTTTTTCTATGGTATTCCAAACGTTTCAATTACTCGCAAAATACTGGAGCTTTCGAAGAAAGATGTAAGCATTTATACTGGTCTTATAACAGGACATTGTCCGAGCCGCTATCATCTGAAGCTAATGGGAAAACTTCATGATGATATATGTCGCTTCTGCGGCATAGAAAAAGAAGACTCGGAACACCTGTTATGCCGATGTCCGGCAATTCTCAATAAAAGATTAAGGTTCTTCAAAAGAGGGCTGTTAGAACCCTCTGATATTTGGAGAACAACTCCCAGCGCAGTAGTGCACTTCATCCGAAGTGCATCACCGGGCTGGACAAATGCTATTAGTCAAACAATGACAATCACTTCTGCTAGTGGTGCGTCATCTTGACAACATAGCTATAATAAAACGGGGAATATATCACAATAGATCAAACAAATGGTCGCAGTGATAAAAATACCCAACATGGAAAAAAAATGGTATACTGAGACCCCTTCCCCTTCTAAAAGGGGGGGGCTCCTATACAAGCAAAATGCAAATTTCCTCATAACTCGAGAACTAATCAAGCAAAAGGAACCAAATTTGGCATGTGTGGGTGTTTGCCGGCATGAATTTATTTTATGATGGCTTGAGATCCCTCACGCCTGTGGAGGATAAGGACTCTCATACAAATAAAACAGAAATTGCGTATGTGCCATATTTTCTGCTATGTAAGAAGCGGTAAGGTGTGAAAGTAAACTAGTAAAACCTTCACGGAGCAAAAGACAATGAATCAACGCCGCTAACTTACGTGCCTGTTGCCGTTCTTGTCAAAAGAGGACATTCGAATGGCATATTTGCGATGAAAGTGCTTTGGCTTTAATGTTATTTGTAACCAATGGCCCTTTTAAAGGCCACAAGGGAGTTATAGTAAGATTATTGAAACATGTCAAGCTACGCATAATCATATTTAATACAATAATCTGTATTAAATCCGCCGCTTAAAACCGCCCAGTTAGCTTCGAGGTACGATGCTGGTCTAACAAGCCAGTCGTCGTATGTTCGAACCTCGGCTAGGCGGTGCTTGCTAGATAGAATCAGTAGGATCGTTACACTGCCCAGATAACACAAAATCGTAATAGAAAGTTCACATTAAATCGTTTTCATGTCAATTTCACATTGGAATTGAATAATGATTAGAGTATGTCAAATCGAAGTGAACAATAAGTTGTTTTGCAGTCGTGCGTGTCTTCATATACAATTCATGGCTGTGAATTATAAAGCAAGATAGACAATTGCAATATTTGATTATATCTTAATCATATATTCAGGAGTATTTTGTTGCGTGTTATAAAAACTGCGCAAAATAGAATTACAAATAGTTGTCGAAATTTTCGCACGTATATCGCCTCCACTTTGGTACATATAGAGTGAGGAGGGGTAAAAGTGCGATGGGGGAAAAGTACGATTCAATGATTTATCGGTGGAGATTCCGAGTAAATTGGCTACATCAGCATGGATGGGTGACTACTTTGACAACTTGAATCTAACGTAGACTTTAGTTGCTTACGAAGCATAGTTGTTGAGTTATGAGCAAATGTTATTTTAGGGCGGTTTTGATGTAATTTTTCGTTATACGGCAAATACGATATCAACAGGAGGATATTACTTGTTGAAAATTTGTAGCAGTGTTTTACATCACTCACATATCTGTTTTGAAAATACGGTGAAAAGAATTTACAAAATATATTTCGCTCTTCCAGAATTTAATCAAACCTCGTCAAGCGCCTAGTCGATTCACGGACGGGGTAAAAGTGCGATTCATGAACGAGGCAAAAATATATAGCATATTATATACAGCTTTAGGCACTATATTACAGATACTAGAAATGGAAGATCTGCAGAAAACTGTATGCTCTACAGATGTTGGCCGAAGAAAAACAATGTTTTTCCGCTGATGAAACAAAAAACAAACGCTTAAAAAAGTTTCGTTCTGAAGGAGGTTGCAATACACCAGCGCAAAATAGGAAAGGTGCAAATTAAGAATATTCCTTACCGAAACATACCGCAGATTGATGATAAGATGGTTTTGTAAGCTACTGCTGTGCTAATTTCATGGATTCGAGCTTCGCACTTTTGCCCCGCGGTATTCGTACTTTTGACCCGCTAGTGGGGTAAAAGTGCGAATCGGCACTTGATCAGAAGAATGAAGAATTTATTTTGCATAACACTATTATTCCAGATGATTTATAGTTGAATGTGAAGATATTGAGTTACTGCATCACTACAAAATATATTTTGTTGTTGTCCTTCTTTATATCTCACGAAAATTGATGACAACTGCAAACATCGCACTTATGCCCCGCCCTGCTCTATGTTCTTATATGGCGTGAAATATAACTTTATCGTTCAGATATGATTTCGTATACCTCAGTTGCAATCGAGATATACAAACCAAATGGTTTACTGGGTGGCCCCGTAGTTTTCCTGTACTCTATACAGCCGGCTGCGAAGTCTGTCGATAAAGAAGGGTAATGTCTAATGACGGTTTAACCCACGGCTTTTTAAAATAATCTGAGGGCTGGTCATTCATTACTATTTCAGCCTTTATGATGCACAGTGATTTTTAAAAGAAATCTCAATATCTCAATAGTTGCAGGCGTTGTACTTATGAACCCCTGTCCACGTATTTTCAAAGCCACCATTGCATTCAATGAAGAATTGAATCTGAATATTTACTTTTTCTCTTAATGGCACTCACAGATGCTTATAAACATACATATGCCAGAAATACAGTTTACATTAGTCGTTGATCTAATGATCTGATATAGTCCTACGTCACCTTTTCGTACAACCCTTAGGACTGTATACCTTGTAGTTTTTTGGAGTTGATGCTTAGAAGATTTTCCGATCGGTCGACGCAAAAATATTGAAATTTAATGTGGAAACCACTAAGTTAGACCATTACAAATATTTTATAAAGTTTTTCCGATGTCGGGTAACTGGAGGGGGACGAATGAGATTTTTTACAATCAAACCAAAAAAACTTAACGTTTTATGCATGTTAACTCAAAGTTTAATCGTGAAAACTAAATCTGTTCTTACTTTTAATATATACGTTAGCATTTTTCAAGCAAAAATCTAACAAATGAAAGAGAAAATCAGATTTTTTTTGCCAATTTTGAGAAATTACATTGAACTTTCACTTCAGTTCAGTGTTAGAAGCGTTAAGACTCCATAAACTCATTCGTCTAATTCTTTATTGTATAAAGCCCACAGAAAATTGATTTTATACAAAAATTTTTAGCTCAAGTTCAACAATTTTTTTTGACGTAGGATTACGTCTTACGGCAAGTTTTCAGATAGGGTGTCATTCCAAAAAATCGAAAACTGCGAGCGTCACGAAAAATGAAAGGTTTTGAGCGCTAATAGCTCAGCGGTTTTCCGATCGATTTTCAATATTCTTACTCCAATCGATCGGAAAATATTCTAAGAATTGACCCAAATGAAGAAAAGTATGGATTCTTGATGTTGAACTATTGAAAAATTGAAAATAATGAACCCATGTTTTACCAGAATTCTCGCTTCGTGATTGGAAGATTCTTTACGATGATCTAAACCTATACCAATTTGATATCTGTGCTTGGGAAGTAAGCCAAAACAAGTGACCCAGTTTCCTTATTTCAACAATATTTCTTAACACCGCGGTTCAACCTAGACCATTTTGATGACCTTGCTTGGAAAGTACGCCAGAAAGAGTAACAAAGCCCCCCCGTGGCAACAGATTTCTTACGAACGCGATTAAACCTAGTCCAATTTGATGTCTGTGTTAGGGAAGTGTGCCAGAAAAAATGACACAAGTTCGTTGTCCCAACAGATCGCAAATTCTTTACTGCGAGACGATTAAACCTCGGCGAACTTTATATCTGTGTTGGAAAAATGTGCTACAGCTGTAGTGTTCGGTTATAATACGACTCTGTATGAATACGCATGCTTGGGCTTGCCGTTTCATTAGAAGTGTATAGTGAAAAGATGTGATGTTGATAAAATAGGATTGAATTGGTAAAATCCCTTAAACAATCTGTAATTTCAGTAATTCAATCTTTAATTTCAGTAAGCTAGCAGGAAAGCAATAGTTTTTGTTCTTGATTTTGTTAAATTGTTTTCAAATGCACAATCTTTTGAGAATTGAACGTATGCAATATTACTGTTCGGTTCTTCGATAACTGTACCCACGAGCGGACTGTTAGTGGCCACGTGAAACGGACTGGGTATTTCGGACTGCTGAATTTATCGAACAGCACAGCGCGGACACTACAATGATGACGACCTTATCGTACGGTGGTCAAAAGCCAAGAGATCGTTTATTCATTCGGTTCAATTCGCAAAGCTTAAAAGTAAAATGGCAAATCAAATCTTCTCTCTTCTCTCAATTAATTTAATTAGCATAATCGATCAAAAAAACTTCTCCCTCTACATTTGAAATAGTGAACTTAATTTTAACATTATGTAACATAGTGTGATTCAATCTTGAACATGCTGGCCCCATTGAAATTGGGAAATTTCAATCAATAGTTGCTAGCTGAAGAAAAGTTTGTATTTGTATTTGTATTTGATCTTGATTCACCGGAAAATGTTCGTGCCATTTATTCCGGTTCTGCAATGTCGTAATGTAGTCGTTGGACCAACGACGCCAAAAGTGTTGTACCATCTGCGTTTGTCGTTGCCACCGGGAAAGTGTTGATTCTTTGTGATCGAGGACGTTGGGTTCAGCAATGTCGGTCAATGGGCCTCCAACTAGGAAGTGGCCAGGAGTGAGAGGCTTGATATCGTTAGGGTCCACTGACATCGGTGTAATGGGCCTCGAATTTAAAACAGCTTCTATGCGCGTGAGAACGGTTGTATATTCCTCGTAGTTCAGGTTAGCAGTCCCGGTAATGCGCTTGAGGTGATATTTTGCAGATCGCACTCCAGCCTCCCACAATCCACCAAAGTGTGGGGCGTTAGGCGGAATCAGATGCCATTCGATGGCTTCCTTTGGGCAGAAAGTGTCCAGCTTGTCCTTAAAAAGCTGGGACTGAAACAACTCGTGCATCTCCTTCAGTTTTTCTTACTGCCAACGAAATTAAGACCGTTATCGGAAAATAACTTCTTACATTTACCTCTGCGTGACGTAAAACGGTGCAAGGCGGCTATGAACGCATCCGCCGTTAAATTAGACACGAGCTCCAAATGAATTGCCTTCGTGGCAAAACAAACGAAGACTGCCACGTACGCCTTGTAGATGACAGTTGACCTCTTATTTTGTTGACGGATGTAGATTGGACCACAAAAATCCACTCCGGTATTTCGGAAAGCGTAGCCACCCTCCAGGCGTGATGCTGGTAAATCTCCCATCATTTGTTGCATAGTCGCCGGCTTTGCCCTAAAGCAAGCGACACACCTTCGGATGACCCAGCGTACAGTGCTGCGTCCGTGCACCAACCAGAATTTTCGGTGCAGCGCGCTGAGTAACAGTTGTTGTGGAGCGTGTAATAATTCGAGGTGATATGATCTAACTACGGCGTGCGTAAATGGATGATCAGAAGGCTATATCATGGGGTGCCTTTGGTCCTTCGGCATCCATGAAGCATTGCGACTCCTTCCGCCAACACGCATGACGGCAAAACTCGATTTATCTAGGAACACAGCATAGGAGATTAGTTTACTTTGTTTGTGTATTACCTGACCAAATTCGAGACGCCGGAAGTCTCTCGGGAACGCTTCTCTCTGGACGATGCTGATCAATGCCTTCGTTGCGTCTTCCAGTTCCTGGATGGTCAGCTGCCCATAACGATGCTGTCTACGGCTATCTTGCTGGATATGGCTAATGAACCGTAGAACATATGCCATGACACGCTGCATTCGCCGGTAGCTGCTCTGCCTGACGAAAAGGATGAATTTATCGGACGACTCGATGACTGCGAGGCTGACTGCAGAATTTTTTGTTTCTGGGAGTTGATCTGCCAATAATTGTGAAGGGTTTGCAGGCCAGCTCGTTTCGTGTTTGGTCAGAAATGTTGGACCGAACCACCAAAGTGTGCATGTTCGGATTTCGCTGGGCAGCAGCTCACGCGATACGAGATCAGCAGGGTTTTCGTTCGTGCTCACATATCTCCATTCCATACCTTCAGTCAACTGCTGTATTTCGATGACTCGGTTGCAGACAAATGTCTTCAGTTTGCTTGGGTCGGTCTTTATCCAAGAAAGAGCTGTAGTGGAGTCGGACCAAAGAACGATTCTGGAAAGGGTAATATTAAGGTTATGCTTTATGCTTGAGATTAATCGTGCTAGTTCGCGCGCACCGCAGAGTTCAAGGCGGGGTATGGTCGGTTTAGCGTTCTTCAGTTGAACGTTGGCCAAATTCATTAACCGAACGAACATATACACAAGCTCCGAAACCCAGATTTGAGTCATCGCAAAACCCGTGTAATTCCACTTGGCATGGTACACAGTACGGGAGAACACAACGGGTAATCGGTATTTCACCCATCAGTAAGAGCTGGTTTCGAAATGAAGTCCAGGATTCTGCATCATTTTCGGTAAGCACATCATCCCACTCAACTTCAAGTTCCCATAAACGCTGCAACATTATCTTTGCTGTGAAAATCACTGGCCCTAGTAAGCCCAACGGGTCGAATAGTTTTGCTATATCTGAATAGACAGTCCTTTTAGTTATTTGGCCTTTATGAAAACTTATCTCGTGCAATTTCGACAAAAATACATCTTGACGGGGTTGCCAGGTTAAACCCAACGTACGTGTCGTTTGCTCATTCTCGAAAAACGCGATTTTTTCGTTATCGGCGTTCGGAACTGTTCGTAATAGTTCAGGGCAATTCGACGCCCACTTATGCAGTTTAAATCCACCTGAAGCCATCATTTGAATGAACTCATTCTGTAGATCCAATGCGTTCTTGATTGTGTCTGCTCCACTCAGTAGGTCATCGACATAAAAATCTTCAGTCCCGGCTTGGGACGCCAGGGGAAATCGTTGGCTCTCATCCTTGCACAATTGCTCCAGTGTCCGAGTTGCCAAAAAAGGTGCACATGCTGTACCGTAGGTGACTGTCGCTAGTTGGTATACCTCCAATGGATCGTTTGGTCGTGCACGCCAGAAAATTTGTTGGTATTTCCGATCTCTTGGTCGAATTTGAATTTGTCGAAACATTTGTGTTATGTCCGCAGTAAACACAATCTTCGGAATTCGAAAACGTAGCACAATTTCAGTTAACTTCCGTTGTAAAACAGGACCGACAAATAAATGGTCATTCAGGGACGTTCCAGCCGTCGTGGCTGCCGAAGCGTCGAACACAATTCGTGTCTTGGTAGTAGTGCTCGCCGGGTTGAACACTGCATGGTGAGGCAGGAAAAACCCATCAGCACCTGGACCTTCTGCCTTGATCATATGGCCTTGCTCGTGATAATCTTTCATAAAAGCAGAATACTGTTCTCTCAAAGTGGCATCGTGTATCAATCGTCTTTCCATTTGGGCAAATCGTCGCAAAGCCATTGTTTGGCTGTCACCTAGTTCATTAATGCTCGTCTTTAACGGTAGGCCAACTTCGTAACGGCCGTTGGATAATCGTCGAAATGTATCCATAAAACTTTGTTCAGCTGCACGCTCATCTTGCGTTAATTTTCGAGGTTCGGGAAAAACCTCCATCTCCCAAAATCTACTGATCTGCTCGCTCAAATTTTCATTTGTTACAACACCACAAAAGTTCGCAAAAGTTGATCGTTCCTCTGGCATGTTAACTGCTCCTCCAACAACCGATCCGAAAACTGTCTCTTTGCACCAAAAAGAACGATCGTCTGTCAACGAAAATGTTTGGCCAGTAAATAGTTCGTTAAATACTTGAATCCCCAAAATCATATCTATTCGTGTCGACCGATTAAATAGAGGATCTGCTAGCTGCACGTCGGCCGGTATCTTTCCGGGATCCATATAAAATGATCTTATTGGCAAATCAGACGTGACCTTCTTCATCACCAAAAAATCTAAGTTCATCGAGTTATTTTGGTTTACGGTGGAGCGAATCCTTGCTCCAACCATGGTATTAATTATCTTCGGTGCTCCAGACACCCCTTCTATGGTAATATTTATGCTTCGTTTACGTAGGCGTAATGCGTTGACCATATTCACTGAGATCAAATTATGCATCGAACCGCAATCGAGCAAAACCCTACATTTGGTCGAATTACCGTAATCGTCCTCAATCAGAACCACACCAGTGTAGAGTACATATTGAGTTGCCTTGGGCACTATTGACGGAACAGCACTCACAAGTATGTTCGTCGATGAAGCCAAAACGTCAGAATTTGCCAGAGTTGGCTCAGAATCATGTAACAGGGTATGATGTCGGCGAGCACATTTACGACACGAGCTAGATTTACAATCACCTACTCGATGTTTGCTGCTAAAGCAATTTAGACAGATACCAATGCTCTTTATTCTCGCAAATCGCTCAGCAGGGCTTAACTTCAGAAACTGTTCACATCGGTTTAAATAATGAGCTCCCTTGCAGACAAAGCATGTTATATTCTGTTTAGTCGGAGCACCACGGACAGCAAACGATCTAGAAACGTGAGGTCGCCCACCACAGTTGGTCTTTAGACGCGCGCTATGACAGGCAACTGGGGTAGTCTTGCCTTCTTGTTCGATGTTTTCCAAACACCTACAACGAGACTGAAGAAATTCGAGCAATTTGTCCCATTTCGGCAAGGAACTGTCAGTCAATGATAGTTCAAAGTCTTTCCTAGTGCGGGAGTCAAGCCGGGAACGAATTAGATGGACCACAAATTGTTCGGACAATGGATCGAGCTTTAAGTCGAGATTATTGAGCGCACGAATGTTACAAGTCACGTCATTGATAAGTAGTCGCAATGCGGAGCCTGATTCACGTAAAATCGGCTTCAAATGGAGCAACTGGGCAATGTGCTTGTCAACAAGGAGCTTTTTGTTCTCAAATTCACTACAAAGAGCTTTCCAGAGAGGCGGAAATGTGTCTTCGGTGGATTGAACATGGCGAGCCGCGCCATCTTGGATGGCGGCTTTCAGATAAAATAACTTTTCACTTTGTGAAAGGCCTTCTCGGCGCTTAATAAGCGCATTAAATTGACCTTTGAAGGAGATCCAATCCTCCAACTGGCCATTGAAACGAGGGAGTGGAATTTCGGGTAATTTTGATTGCGTATGTTGTGACGAAGCAGCTGCTACCTGGGCACTCAGGGGTTTGGGCGAATCGCATTTGCGCAACGTGCTTCGAATAAGATGGCGAATTTCATCAAAGATGTCTTCTAATTTTTCACTAGTCTCTTGCCAAGTCTGAACCTCATCTTCTTTAATCACACCGTATAACTTAACCTCTGTCTCATGAAACAACGAACGCATAGCTTCAACCGACTCAAGCTTATCTTCAAGGAGCGATTTATCTTCCTTCTCGGTATCAAAAGAACGCACGTAGGTTAACAATTTCTCTGCACGCGACTCGATGCAGTCGATCATACGAGTATACGATGTCATTAAAAGCTTCTTTTCTGCTGCCATCTTGTAGAGTGAAACCGTATCACTGTCTAGGAATAATTCACCACCCTGCACGATTTTTATAACCTTTCCCAATCCACCAAGACCGACCTAAAGCATACAAACAGCGATCAAGCCAATTCACTGGGCGACCTAGCCGACATCGAGCATTCATATATGGCACTCTGCAAATTTTAACCCTTTAGGTAGCACAGCAGGTTTTCTTCTTCCGATTTAAAGTTGGATCACACACTTTCTTCTCGAATCAGTATTGAATATTATCGTTTTCTCGTAAAACAAATTCTTCTTATAATCTTCGATTGTTCACATGTGCTCATCAGCGTCCAGCGTTCATTCCACAATTTTCGCTCATTCAGTCATTTTGTCCATCGTCCTTTCACTGCACTAGCAGCCGTCCGAATCCCACGTTTCGCGTGGTCACTTCACCAATGTTCTTCGTCCGTACGACCGGAAGACTCATCCGGTTCGAAGGACCGAACATATAAACGGTTCTACGATAACTGTACCCACGAGCGGACTGTTAGTGGCCACGTGAAACAGACTGGGTATTTTGGACTGCTGAATTTATCGAACAGCACAGCGCGGACACTACAATGATGACGACCTGATCGTACGGTGGTCAAAAGCCAAGAGATCGTTTATTCATTCGGTTCAATTCGCAAAGTTTAAAAGTAAAATGGCAAATCAAATCTTCTCTCTTCTCTCAATTAATTTAATTAGCATAATCGATCAAAAAACCTTCTCCCTCTACATTTGAAATAGTGAACTTAATTTTAACATTATGTAACATAGTGTGATTCAATCTTGAACAATTACTACTTTGATAAATGTTACATACAACGCATGTAGCATGTATATATGTTGCATATAGCATGTATACATGAAGAATAGAATGATTACAAGCATGAATACATGCCACTATCACTACAAAGAGACTTACGTAGTCCTGCGTCACCTATATATGCGGTCGTGTCTTGTACACAACCCCTCTGATTTTTTTGCTTCCTGCTTTTTAAAACCAATATAGAGAGGGGGAGGGGGTGACAAAAACTTTAAAAATAATGCCTTAATCCAATGGCCTTATTAGTGCTCAAAACCTATTATTTTTTCGTGACGCTCTAATTTTTTAATTTTTCGTATACTCCTATACTCGCTATTTTCCTGAAAAACATAGCCCTACGTCGAAAGTTGGGTTCGAATCCGGTTATAGTTTGCTCAATCCGCGGATCTCGTAGCTTATGTAATGAGGAACGTTATACGAACTTAATAAGCGTTGTTTCAATGACCCACCTAATTTTCCCCTCACTTATCTAATTAAGTTAATCACTTAACTTTCCACTATTTACCCTTCAAGCGGATATCCGTATCGTCAGTCGAGTGAGACAGTTGTTTGTTTTCGCTACTCAAAAGTTTTATCTTTTCCGACGAATAATTAAGCAATTGTCACCAAGTTTGTTCCAAACGTATTTTGAGACTTATTTAGTGACCATATTCTCTAAAGTTTACGTGATTCGTGATAGTATAGGCTGTATATTTTGCTGATTAACAGCCTGATTTTATCTACGATAGCGCCAAGCTATACGCTCTATTGTACTTACTGTGCCATATAAAGCAGATCGTTCCAAGCGCAATGGATAAAAAGCAGTGCGGAGAATGCAATTGTGAAATCAACGATCTTGAGCCACTTCGTTGTGGTTTCTGTGAAGCATTTCTGCATATAGGCCAACAGTGCTCTGGTATTAATACACGGGGATTAAAAGAATCCTTCGCAGCCGGGAAAATTTTATTAAGTTGCTCAACCTGCAGGGCTGTACTCAAAGGCCACAGTATTAGCCGCTATATGGAAGAAACAAAACAATGCCAGTCATTGTCTCCCGCTATGCCTGATCTGACTACACAATTTTAACAGTTGTGCGGTGTTGTCGAAGCGCTAAGCAACAAAATTGGCGGTTTCACCTCTAAGCCTATGCCCGTTGCTACTCCTTCCATATGTGATACTCCAATCTGGCCCGGTCGTAATGCAAAACGACGTCGTGATGAACCCCAGGCCCAGCCCGTCATTCGTACGGCTGCTGAGCATGGAAAAAAAGACATCAATATGAATGATCTTTCTGTTGCTTCTATTCTTCCGGCTACCGCACAAAATAAATTTTGGCTATATTTATCCGGCTTAAGCCCGCTCGCTACGAACAGGAACGTACAAAAAATAGTCGCTTGCTGCTTGGATGTTTCGGATGCTATCGAAGTGATACGGCTTGTTCCAAAGGACAAAGATGTTACTAGCCTATCATTTGTGTCATATAAAATCGGCCTTGACCCTACATTGAAGGAGATAGCATTGGATCCCTCTTCATGGCCTGCAGGTCTGACGTTTCGGGAATTCATTAACCAGCCAAAAAACTCATTCCGTCAGCCGAGGATGGAGCAAATGATATAAATGATGTTGGATCCCACTCGCCATCATCGTTAGATACTCCCGTCGCGTCGCTGCTACTGTGGATCCGGGATACCCTTTACAAGGCACTATGGAAGCCCCAACCCCCTCCGAGTCAGTCGTGCTTTCTACTGATCTCCGCCATCGTCTTCGTCCCGGTCCTGTTTTCGGAGTGCGGGATGTGGTCTTCCAACCTGTAATATCAGGCATGTATAATAATAATTATGAATTTTCGGTACCTGATTTTTACCCCTGTTCCAGTATTGCGGGCCCCTGCTCCACCGCTCAACAGTCTGAGGACGTGCGCCGACTGCGAACCAAAATCGACGAAATTTTTCTTAACACCGAAGACTGCATGTACTGCATGTTGTTATTATCCTCACCGAAACTGGATTAGACGACCGCATTCGATCACTTCAGCTGTTCGGAAATTCATTCAATGTTTTTCGGCGCGATAGGAGCCACTTGAACAGCAACAAACGTTCGTTCGGTGGTGTGTTGATAGCTGTGGCAAAACAGTATCCGTGTGCTTTATACGAGCCCGCACATGGCAGGCATTTGGAACAAGTCTGTGTTAAAGCGACTATACGGGGCTCAATAATATTGCTTTATGCTATTTATATAGCGCCAGATAAAAGTAATGACGTAGCAATTGTCAATATGCATATTGCCTCTGTGCGGGATTTTTGGGAGAAACATTCTGATGATAGTAGCGTGATTGTATGCGGTGACTACAATCAGCCACGTATCACTTGGAATACATGTAACGGTGTGATACGGCATATTGATTTAGCGTAGCTTTCGGCAGCGAATGCAGCACTAATAGACGGCATGGATTTTTTGAACCTGTATCAAGCCAATGTTCAGCGTAATCAACTTGGACGTGTGCTTGATTTTGTTTTTACTACTGTTTTACCTGACTCACTGCGAATATGCGTATTATTGAAATAAAACGTAACCATGCGTTTTATTCGTTTATAACGCATATTCAGTTAATATCGATAACAAACGATTTTTTATAAGTTGTGCTTTTGTTATTGCATTTAATTTGTAAAAAGTTGCATAAATAACAATTCAGTTTCACAATACAATTTTTTCGTACTACTGGCACATGAAATATAATGTTTAAGTACGTTATTTTTAGTGATCAAAATTAACGATATTTTCGATACAAGGGCGATATTTTTCGAAACCTTTCGAACCAACACGATCCCGCGAATACAACGCATTTCGCAGTGAGTCAGGTAACACAGTAGTGATACCAATATTATGGTTGATACGGCGGTAGCACCTTTAACACAAACGGACTTGCATCACCCTCCCCTAATCATTTCGCTCCCCGCCACTCAACAAGTTGCCGCACAAGATTATATTGTACCAGTGAGACGCGAGTTGAATTACCGCAAGATTGATTTCGATGCCTTTTCTGCACATCTTTCGGAAATTGATTGGTTCAGCTTGTACGAAACTGACTCGGTTGACACCATGTCTATGCGATTTTGTGACACTATCCGATTATGGTTAAATCAAAATTTGCCTTTCGTGAAACCCGCTTCCTCTCCTGCGTGGAGCACACATCTGCTGCGTCGCTTGAAGCGTGTTCACAACAAATGTCAGCGTAAGCATCGTCGTTGGCGGACTATTCATACTAAACACGATTTTAAGCGTGCTAGTGAAGATTACAGACGTTTAAATGCTAGTCTTTATAAGTCGTATGTTTTGAGTGTTCAAACAGACTTGCGTAGAAACCCGAAAAAATTTTGGACATTTGTAAATTCAAAAAGAAAACGCTTTTTGATTCCTACGGAAGTCTACCTTGATGGAACTGAATCGTCCACTGAATCCAGTTCATGTGAGTTATTTGCTACGTTCTTTTCGTCTGTTTTCACTTGTGATCCTGGACCAAATGGGGCAGATGATGGCGCTGCGTTAATGGTTCCTGCCAATTGAGACGACTTTGATATCTTCGAGATAACTCCTGACATGATCATCGCTGCCGCCAAAAAATTGAAATCATCGTATTGTGCTGGACCTGATGGAATCCCAGTCGTTGTTTTTTGCCGGTGCACCGCAGCTTTAGCTGCACCCCTCTGCTGCTTCTTTAATAAATCTTTCGCACAAGGAAAATTTCCGGACATTTGGAAACATTCGTTCATGTTCCCGGTATTCAAAAGTGGAGATCGCCGAAGTGTCGGGAACTACCGTGGTATTACCAGTTTATCTGCCGCGTCCAAATTACTTGAAATAATCGTAAGCGATGCTTTAATTCGTAGCACTAAACATTACATTTCCTCTAACCAACATGGATTTGTGGCTGGCCGCTCTGTGACGACGAACCTACTTGTCTTTACTTCCAATTGCATTACTGAAATGGAGCGCAAAGTGCAAGTAGATGTAATATATTGCTGTTGCAGTTGAAAACTGTAATAATCTACTCGCGACATTCGGTTTCATTCTTGTTCTGTGTGTCGCAACTACGTCGCACGTGGTGCGCTGTATAGTGCATCAATGTGCGATCACAGCGCACCACGTGCGACGTAGTTGCGACACACAGAACAAAAATAAAAGCGAATGTCGCGAGTCGATTATTACGGTTTTCAACTGCAACAGCAATATACCGATTTAAAAGCTGCCTTCGATCGCATCAATCATCGCATATTGCTTGATAAAATATTACGACTAGGTGTTTCGCAACAGTTTGTTACATGGTTACGCTCGTATTTGTGCGACAGAGTTTTACAAGTGAAAGTTAGCTCGAAGGTATCGTCCCCGTTTACGAATCAATCTGGTGTCCCACAAGGCAGTAACTTATGACCACTTTTATTTATTCTAATCTTTAACTACGCTGCCTCTGCCCTTGAAAGAGGATGTAGACTGGTTTATGCTGATGATTTTAAAATCTACTTGACGATTCGTTGCATCGAGGATTGTTATCGCCTTCAACTTCTCTTGGATACATTTGTAAATTGGTGCAAAGTGAATAACATGACTATCAGCGTTTCTAAATGCGAGATTATGACGTTTCACCGAATCAAATCGTTCATAGTTTTCGGCTACAAAATTGACGACCAGATACTAAAAAGGGTTGAGCATGTGAATGACCTTGGTGTGATTCTCGATCCGAAACTAACTTTCGATCGTCACCGTACAACGATGATCTCAAAAGCGACTCACCAGTTGCAATTTATTGCAAAAATTGGATGAGATTTTAAAGATCCGCATTGTCTTAAGGCCCTGTATTGCTCCTTAGTTCGTCCCCTTCTCGAAAATGCGTGCCTAATTTGGACTCCACGTCAACTGTATTGGAACCTTCGAATTGAACGAGTGCAGAGGAGGTTCATAAGATTGGCCCTGCGTAGTTTGCCTTGGCGGGACCCGGAAAATCTACCTCCGTATCCGGATCGCTGTCGCTTGCTTGGTCCAGATACCTTAGAACGAATGTCGGAACATCCAACAAGCTTTGTTTGTGGCAAAGCTGTTACACGGCACGATTGACTCGCCGCATTTACTATCGCTGGTGAATTTTCGCGCAGCACAAAGGACTCTGCGACCATCATCACTGCTGACCAACCGCTTTCACCGCACTGAATTTGGCCGCAATGAATCGATTGCATCGTGTACTAGGATGTTTAGCCGTGTTGAACAATATTTCGAATTTGGTGAACCTTTGCATAAATTTAAGCGATTGATTACAAGTTCTAGCTTATTATAGCGTAGTTCATTAAGACTGACAAGTCAGATGAATTGTAAAAATAAAGAAAATAAAGCTTTGTCTTCCCTGAGAAACTATAAACACCTATGTTTCATTCCCGTTTCCTCCTAATTTTTTTTCCTTTTATTTTTAGGAAGCAAAATCAAGAATCTTGTGGATGGTATGAGAATGGTGGAGCTGTCACATTATTACAACGACAATAACAGCGTAACATTCGACACCAAATATACACTTCGTTCTAAATCGGAAATAGAAAACAAAATAATAAAAGTGCAAAACGCCTTTAAACGCCATCTAATTATTAATAATCTATGGGCTGTCAAGCTTGTATTTTGCGAAGTACTCAATATGATTAATGTGCTGATACACGTGAAATTTACAAATATATTTCTTGGCGGCCGCTTCTACCAACTGGGATTAGATTTTATTAACGAAGACTTCACTGGACAAATGGATGTACTAGATACAATATTTCCTAAAGTAACAAAATGTCATTTTCACAAATATGGGCCTTCGGGAACGATTCAAAAACATGATGCCCTATGCGTAATGGCTTTGAATGTAATCAATGAAAAAATATTCACATTCTTGTGGTTTTGGTACTTAATACTCATCGTGGTATCCATTGGTGCCCTAATGTGGAGAATTCAAACTTATTTGCTGCATAAAAGGTAAGCTACAGATAGATTTGATTTTATAGCAAAGGCCGCCAAAAATGTACGAACATGTGCATTTTGAAATGAACTAAATTGTTGGTTGGTTGATAAAACCGAGGGCCGAAACGTTAGGCAGTATAAAAAACCATGTTCGGTGTGTGTGTGTGTGTGTGTGTGTGTGTGTGTGTGTGTGTGTGTGTGTGTGTGTGTGTGTGTGTGTGTGTGTGTGTGTGTGTGTGTGTGTGTGTGTGTATGTGTGTATGTGTGTGTGTGTGTGTGTGTGTGTGTGTGTGTGTGTGTGTGTGTGTGTGTGTGTGTGTGTGTGTGTGTGTGTGTTGTGTGTGTGTGTGTGTGTGTGTTGTGTGTGTGTGTGTGTTGTGTGTGTGTGTGTGTGTGTGTGTGTTGTGTGTGTGTGTGTGTGTGTTGTGTGTGTGTGTGTGTGTTGTGTGTGTGTGTGTGTGTGTGTTGTATATGTGTGTGTGTATGTGTGTTGTGTGTGTGTGTGTTGTGTGTGTGTGTGTGTGTGTGTTGTGTGTGTGTGTGTGTGTTGTGTGTGTGTTGTGTGTGTGTTGTGTGTGTTGTGTGTGTTGTGTGTGTGTGTGTGTGTGTGTGTGTGTGTGTGTGTGTGTGTGTGTCTGTGTGTGTGTGTCTGTGTGTGTGTGTGTCTGTGTGTGTGTGTGTGTGTGTGTGTGTGTGTGTGTGTGGGTATAAACGTCCTTAAGAACTTGATCCTTCTTTATCGACAGACTTCGCAGCCGATTATTACAGTACAGGAAAACTACGGGGCTACTGTCTTACCTAACCTACTGCGAATCCACGTGCTATTGCAACAAATTCGTTTTATTCGACCAAATCCAAGATGGCCGCCAAAAAATTTTTACTCCATTTGAAAGCCCTGTTCTTCTTTACAAAACCGTGCAATTTGTTAGTTGTTTAATTGCAAATTTATGAAATACTAGCTGACCCGACAAACTTCGTATTGCCAAAGATGAAACTGTGCTGTACATAAATCCTGGGAGCTACCCCCCGCAGTGGCGGACGCTTCTGACGGCAGGTCGCTGGCAATACTCGCGGCCTGCGGCCGTCTCGTCCTGAATAACGCGGAATATAGTTTTTTATAGAGTTTCGCAGAATACCATTTCGCGAAAAGCTTACACGGGATGTACCATTTCACGGAAAATCTTTTCGTAGAAAGTACCATATCGCAGGGGTGACCCAACTGAAGGAATGTAATAGAGGTCAGTAGATCTAGGAAAATAAATAAACCTAGATAGAGGTGATCTCTACGGGGGGCTACCCCCCCCCCCTCCCTCCCGCACTGGCCGGCGCTTCTGACGGCAGGTCGCCGACAACACTCGCGCTGAATTATCTAATGTTACTATTGATAGTTTTTGGTGGTCTTGTTTTTGATTAATGTTTTATAAAAGAGTCTAAAATTTCTCGAGTTCGATTAGTTTTTGAGTTACGCAAAAATTTCTGTTTTATTTCTATGATAGTCCTTATCCCCCTACCACAGGGGTGAGGGGTCTCAAACCATCATTAAAAAATCCTGCCTCCAAAACCCCCCACATGCCAAATTTGGTTCCATTTGCTTGATTACTTTTCGATTTATGAGGAAATTTGTATTTCATTTGCATGGGAGTCCCCCTCTTTAAAGGGAGAGGGGTCCTAATTCATTATAGAAAAAATTCATGCCACCAAAAACACCCACATGCCAAATATGGTTCCATTTAATTAATTAGTTCTCGAGTTCTGAGGAAATTTGTATTTCATTTGTATGGGAGCTCCCCTCCTAAAAAGGTAAGGGGTGCTAATTCATCATAGAAAAATTTCATGCCTTCAAAAACACCCACATGCCAAATATGGTTCCATTTGATTAATTAATTCTCGAGCTATGAGGAAATTTGTATATCATTTGTATAGGAGCCCCTTCTTCTAAAGTAGGGAAAGGTTTCAATTCACCATAGAAAAATTCTTGTCTTCAGAAACACCCACATGTAAAATTTGGTTCCATTTGCTTTATTAGTTCTCGAGTTATGAGGAAATTTGTATTTCATTTGTGTGGAAGCCCCCCCTCTTAAAAGGGAGAGGGGTCATTATTTCCCTCCTAAAGAGGGGAGGGGTCTCAATCCACCATAGAAAAAAAATTGCCTACAAAAACACTGACATGCCAAATTTGGTTCCATTTGCTTGATTAGTTCTCGAGATCGAGATATAAGGAAATTTGCATTTCATTTGTATGGGAGCCCCCCCCCCCCTCCTAAAAAGGTAAGGGGTCTCAATTCATCATAGAAAAACTTCATGCCTCCAAAAACACCCACATGCCAAATATGGTTCCATTTGATTAATTAGTTTTCGAGTTGTGAGGAAATTTGTATTTCATTTGTATGGGAGTCCCCCCTCCTATAGCGGGGAGGGGTCTCAATTCACCATAGAAAAACTAAAAGGTATACAGCCCTAAGGGTTGTACGAAAGGGTGACGTAGGCCTATGTTAACATTATATTGTAATATTTTGATAACTAGTTTAGCAAGAACTAATGCAGACTGCATTTCTGGCATGTGTATGTTCATAAGTATCTATCGCCTCCAGCTTGGCTCATTCTAACAGTGAGCATTTGCGCTACGGAAACCACTCATGAGGTTCAGAAGTTTCTTTCGTTTCTTGTTGGTGAGTGAATTAGCCAAAATTCCGTCCCGGAAGGCACATAATTATCATTACATTCGAGCTCCTAGTAAATGTTTCAAGATAAATGTGAATATCATCCATCAATCAACCTTTTTGGCCTTCAGCATCAAGTAATAATTGAAGATGAAATTGAATTTTCTTTCTGCTGAAAATATCTCTTCGATGTATCAGCAATAGCAAAAATTGTTTTAGAGAATTTTACAGTGTTGTAGCTTAGTAGTTTGAAAGGAACGCCACAAAAGTAGCATATATTTAGCGTTTTAGGTACGATAAACTAAACATTTTCACAAGAACGAATTGCAGATTACGTAAAATTTTATTTAACCTTCATTTAATTTGTTGGTGGCCCTTAAAAGGACCATTGGTTACAAATAACATCAAAGCCAAAGCAAGTTCAGCGCAAATATCGGAAGTCTTTCTCCTTTGGCATGAATGGCGACCAGAGGAATGGTGTGGGTGTCAAACGACATACATTGTCCATGTCCCACCCTTTGGTTTTGGTACTTTTGGTTCTGGTACCTACTTCCTGATTGATTCATCTAAAAATAACTGAAACTAATCAGAAAACATTTAAACACAGCCTATTAGCTATAGGTCTCCCAGTTGACCTCGAGGTAAGACGCTGATCTAATAAGCCAGTCGTCGTATGTTCGAATCTCGGCTGGGAGAGGCTGTTAGAATCAATAGGATCGCAGCACTGACCCCGCACTGTCCTGTATTCTAACAGCTGGCTGCGAAGTCTGTCGTATAAAAACAGAAGATCAAATTTCGATAACGGAATTAGCACCCAGGCTTTGCTTTTTTTTATTAGCTATATAATTTAACTATTACTAGCTGTTATTTTCGATATGAAGGCTACTTCAGACAGAGTTGTCAGCATCCATGAACATTTAGTCCGCCAAATTTTGACAATTTCACACCCCTGATGGCAACAGGAACGTAGGTTATCGGCATCGATTCATTGTATCCTACACCGAAACGCTTTTACTAGCAGCTGTCGCTGCAGTCTGCCCACGCTTGACATTCGTACTTACCGCTAGCCTTCCATGTAAACGAATTTGACCTTGTTTTTATACATTTTCACTATTAAGCGTATGAGAGATTATAATGAGTAAGTTACTATAAAATTGCTGGACATTTTATCTTTCCAATGACATAATAACAGTTATGTTTCGTTCAGTAGTATAGAAGTTATAAGCGTTTGAAATCTTTCAATCAAACGTTACACTTCTATTTTCATTTGCACAAAGTGCTTCCCTACCCAGAATAGTAAACAAAGACGTAGTCCTACGTCAAAAATTCTTGTCTCCAAAAACACCCACATGTAAAATTTTGTTCCATTTGCATGATTAATTCTCGAGTTATGCAGAAATTTGTGTTTCTTTTGAATGGGAGCCCCCCCCCTCTTACTGGGAGGAGGGGTCTCTAACCATCATAAGAACCTTCCCTGGCCCCAAAAACCCCTATATGCAAATTTTCACGCCGATCGGTTCGGTAGTTTTCGATTCTATAAGGAACATTTGGGCAGACAGATAGAAATCCATTTTTATAGGTATAGATTTGTGTGGGAGCCCCCCCTCTTAATGGTGGGAGGGATCTCTAACCATCATAAGAACCTTCCCTGGCACCAAAAACCCATACATGCAAATTTTCACTCCGATCGGTTCAATAGTTTTCGGTTCTATAAGGAACATAGAGCAGACAGAAATCCATTTTTATAGGCATAGATTTGTATGGGAGCCCCCCCCCCCCCCCCCTCTTAGTGGGGGGAGGGGTCTTTTACCATCGAGAGAACCTTCCGTAGCCCCAAAAACCCCTACAGCCAACCAATCTTGATGACCTGTTTTAATCTGTTTGGGATAAAATTAACAGTTTTTCAAATATCCTAATCCAAAATATTTCAAATATTCAAATATCAAATATTTGTTGTGCATCTAAATATGCTTTAGTTAAACATTGTTTTAAAAAATATGTGGTTCCATTCTTTGCAAAAATACTGCGCAAAATTACTAAAAGAAAAATGTATGCGCTGCTGTCCGAATACTTTTCTGGTTGACTGTACATGCAAGTTTTCACGGCGCGCCGATCGGTTCAGTAGTTTTCGATTCTAAAAGGAACATAGGGACAGACAGACAGACAGGCAGAAATCCTTTTTTATAGGTATAGATTGGAGTGGACTGGTAGAAAAAAAACCGGTATGCTAGTTATTTAGGTGAAATAGCTGGGAATCTTGCAAACAGACTTTCTGTGCGCGCGCCACTGTTTCGTGCGACGAGATTATTTTTACTCTCGCGCACAGTATTTCTGCAAGCGGTGCGACAACGTATGTCACGTACGATTTGTTGTTTACTCTTTTGCTTCTCCTTCGTTAACCAGCGAGGTGCGTTCAAAGATTTCTCGTCGCTTTACAAGTTGAACGAGATGCTTGTATGGCATGTACATGTACGTGAGACAGTTCGTGCGCTTGATCTCGCGAGACTTGCTCGTGTGCTTGTCGCGCTGCTTGTCGCATCTCGCATGTCGTGTGTTACATTTTGTGCTGTTGGGTAAAGCTTGGATTTTTTTTCTTTCGTCGTCGTTTTTTCTGCAATCTGGCGCGTATAGAATAGTAAATTATGCAAGTAGCAACAGATTGGATGCAAATAGTGCTAGAGACTTTACCTTCTGCAGCTGAGGTTGTAGTCTGAGAAACATCAGAAATCAGACAAATGCAACAGATACGCTATGTATTGTATTTTGATTCTGAAGTTTCGGTGTCTTCCCGACTTATATCTGGGGTTTTATTACATTTATAATAGGTTGCTAAACATATGTTCTGAATTCTAAAATAAATAAAATGTGAATATACATAATTCAGTAGGGCCATTACAAATGTTTTATAAAGACTTTGTCCTTCCGGTGTTCGGCCACAGAACGGGGGGGGGGGGGGGAGGGTGGTGCGAAAAAAAACACAAAGTGAATTTTTTAATCGAGCAAAAAAAACTTGGGTTTAAGCATTTTTATTTAAAGTTTAAGCGTGAAAACCGAATCTATTCTTGCTTATAATATATGTGTTATTTTCTATGCAAAAATCTACGAAAACAAGACAAAAACGAAGGAAATTTTTTTTGGACGATTTTCGGAAATTCCATTGTCCGAATTTCCAGTTTTGTTTCGTGCTAGAAGCGTTAACTCAACTTGTACACTCATTTTTCGAGTTTTTTAGACTGTACAGCCCACAGACAATTGATTTTATAAAAAAAAATGTGACTCATCCTACAAATCTCGGGTAATTTTTCAAATAGACCTAAGTGACAATGAGAGATTCTCTTCGCGTCTCCTCTCTTCCGCTTTTTACGGCGATCCTAAAGAATTTTAACTCATCACCTTTGCATAAAACGGTTGCCGGAGTCACTAGTTAGCTAAATGTTTTGGAAATTTCCTTTTCTATGCATTTATGTAGTCATGAAAGACGGAAGAGAGGAGACGCGAAGAGAATCTCTCATTGTCACTTAGGTCTATTTGAAAATTTACCCGAGAAATGATTTTTCTGCCCCCCGATTTTTCAAGCCAATTTCCAAGGGAGAAGGGTGACAAAAACTTTGAAAATGATTTGCAATGGCCTAATAACAATTATTAAGTTAAGTTTGGGTACCTTAGCAGAAGGTTAATAAAACCAGATGTCGTTAATTTCGCAATGAACTTTTATAATATTTCCGGATAGCACCCAAAATGAGTATTACTCATTAAAAAATCTATCCTGAGTTATTTAAGCTCAAAAATCGAATATAAATTTATGAACAGTGGGATTTCGATTTTGGCATGCTTCGATTTTGACACGGACTGAATTTAGCAACAAAAGTATTTCACTTCCGAAAATATGCTTATATATCAATCAGTTTCTGCATAGGTACATGTTCAAAATGATGACGTCAGTATGTGCACGAAAAAAAGTTTGTAGCTGTAGAATTTTTCAAAAGATAATATTTTTTAATTGACATAGAACTACGTTTTACCGCAGGGGGTCAAAAACTTGCTTGCGTCGGTCTGACGCTCTTGTCGGGCTTTTTGAGTATAAAATTGTTGCAATCGTAGATAAATTAATTGTTTAATTGTTTATATTTAGCCCATTTTGACTCATTTTTGCTCAATTTTTCCATTACAGAGAGGGTCTCGATTTTGACTACATAGGCGATACGCTTTTGTAAGCCATGAATTCATCCCTGTGAAGATTGCACGTAACCGCACAATAATTGCACACTAGTAATAAAAAGCTCACCGCAACTTACGAACATAGCCACCTGTCGGTTACTAGCTTTTATAGCTGATTTTATTCAACCTGTGGCTGATCTAAGGTTTAAGTTTAGAAATAAAAACCTTTTTTCAGCTCTTAAACGTCTAAATCTGGTGATTTTATCAAGCTTTAGGCTAATTATTAGCTGTTTTCGAAGCTGCAATGAAGCTTAATAGAAATTTTTTGCGCTTTTAAATAGCCAATTTGCCCCAATGCTGTCAATTCTATTTTTAGAATGAGAAATAGTTTTGCAATCTGCTTTTTCAGTCGCTTAATCAACGCCTCATCAACCTTTATGCAGCCAAAAAAATCTTTTTTAAATTTAAAAAGATGGAACGCGTCATTTTTATTTTGCCGTAAACATTGTCGAACGCGATATTTTTTAATTTCGAATAACTTTAATTCGTATAAGTATAAGCGCTAGCTAATTGGAAATGCATGTTTTTTCCGGTAATTGAATCCGCATCTTTTGATTCATAAGCACTCACCGTATGATCCGCCCCATTTGCATCTGCAGAACAGACAGTGAGAATATCTTTACACCTAAAGCCTAGCCCGATAAGCGTGAAGCAGTCGATAATGTCGATAACTGACAAACTTTTGCTGTCAGCCGAATTGCGAAATTCTATGATCTGACAGTATGTGTGCTGTGAGCCAAAAGAAAACTTGGTAGAAGTTTGTAAAGCCACTTTAACACCCTTGAGCAGCCTTGAAGTAGTTTGAAAGCTGTGAGCCTAATGAAAGCTTCCACTCTACACTTCAACATCTTTAAGCAGCCGTAAAACGGTTTGATGTTTATAGCTGTTTAGAAGCAGATTGTTTAGCAGAAAAATCCGCTATTAAGCTTGTTTATCAGCTTTTGGGAGAGAACTGGTTTGAAAAACATGAAGTAGCTTAAACATCGCTTATGTAAACACCATTTGAGTGCTTACTTTATCCAGCTTTGATCACCTTAAACCAACCCGTAAACAGCCATTGCTCTTGCAATTCAGCTACCGTTGTTACTTGGGTATTGGCGTCACTCAAATTGGTCATCTCGCTTTGCCTAATGGCTGAGTGATTTAAATCACTGGTGTGCGCTCGCGATTGTTTGAAGAACAATGTACAAGAAATAAATCGGACAGGTTGAAAGAATTAATCTTTGTCGTGAAATATAATAGTCTTTCAATTGCTATTATACCGAAAATGCTATAAATAAGAGATCCGACCAATTCCATTGCTAATTGAGTGGAGATCTTCACTAAAGAACTAAACTTTTCTTCCATTCTAAAAGTTCGCGATTTTCCAAAGGTGAATTTCAAGGTGGTTGCAAAGTCAAGGACTTTGCCAGTAAAATCCGCCCGTGCTTAAGGTGAGAAGAAGCTAGAGAAGCGAGATTAGGCCTTATAAGTATCTTTTAAAGTTTTAGACCGACTGCTAGGATAGGAGTTACAAAAACGAAGTGACTCGTGCCAGCCTAATCCTAATGTGGCAAACGCTATACGCTCTTCGTTTACATCTGGATGAGCTTGACTGCCTGGATCAGCTGATTGATCGCTGCTGCCTGTGTTATCAGGACCGTTCGGCCTGTGCTGTCGAACTGTGTGGAAGAACCAAATCAAAAAACCGCAAGTGCTAGCAAATAAGACTGTTTGCCATTGTTAGCCTTAAGTTGAGTAGCTTTATCCTGTCCCGGGACCACTAGGCTGATGCGTTCAATAAACAGCCTGTTAGTTTGAAAACCACCTGAAAGATATCGAACTTTTGTTTGTTTTTCGAATTAATGAATGGTAAGATCTTTTCTCATTTAGATTCGCGTATCGTCTCGATTCTTTTAGTTCATTTGTTTTGGAGATTTTGTAGATATTAATCGATCAGTCTGTACGAATAATTCTTGGTTTAACCCCTGTTAGGAAAAGTCAGATGAACGGTGTGATTTAGCCACTTTTAACCCGCCCGTTTTACAGAGTCTCATAGCCGGACTATCAAAAGCGTCAGCAGCCTCCTAAACCGGAGTGGCGCTTAAGCTGCTGTGCGTTGTGTGCAACACGAACGTTACACTTTTGTTGCCAAATATCCTACTGCGAAAAAATCCTACTGTATTTATATAAAAAAGCATTTCATATTCATAAATTTTTATTTTTTATTGCATTGTGGATCCCGTCTTGTGCGTTGATTTTTATACGTCATACATATATGGATCTGATGACTGCAAAGTTGTTGCAGTTATCGAACTTGCAGTTAAAAGAATTGTAGCGAGAATTGGGCCTGGGAGAGGAGAGGCGAAATGATTATGAACTTATCTCTTTACATTTTGGAATTATGTTTCATTGGTTTTCTTAATACACTGGGATTTCGTTTTTGGCATGTTTCTATTTTGGCATGCCTCGATTTTGGCACGGACTGATTTTGGCAACAAAAGCATTCGTTTTTGGCAACACGCAAACAAAAATATGCTTAAACATCAATCAATTTTTGCATACATGTTCAAAATGACCCAAAATGATGACATCAGTATGTGCAAGTTTTTAAACTCTGCGGCAAGACGTAGTCTTACGTCAATAAAAATATTATTTTCGAAACATTCTACAACTACAAACTTTTTATCATGTACAGTTGGATTTCGAATTTGGCATGGTTCGATTATGGCAACAAAAGTATTCGTTTTTGGAAACACCAGATATTTCACTTCCAAAAATATGCTTAAATATCAATCAGTTTCCGCATACATGCTTTAAATGACGAAAAAATGATGCCCTGAGTATGTTCATGAAAAAAAAGTTATGTGCCAATAAACGGATAGCTCTTGTCGGACTTTTTAAACATAAAATGGTTGCAATCGTTGATTAATGATATTTAGTTAACTTCTAAATACTTTAGAATTAATTTTTTTCATATCGAAAAAGAGTCCCGATTTTGGCACGGTTACGATTTTAGCAACATAGGCGACACGCATTTGCATTTTGCGTCATTATGAACATGAATGCAGAAACTGCTTGATGTTTAAGCATGTTTTGCCTTTCTACTATATAACTATATAGTACAGTGGACCCCCGTTCGTTTGAACGATTCCTCATGCAAACTAACGGGGTTTATTTTTTGATTTGAACAACTGGTAACCCGAAATATGCTGAAACCTGTGTGAACTGGCCGCCCTGCTCTTTGTTATTGTTTTGGTGGTTTGTTTTAGTTGGCAGTTGCAAGTGCGAATATTGCATTTTCCGATCGGATTTCTCTCTTAATCGTTAGGAAAACGAAATGTGAAACCGATTAAACACGCTAGGTCAGTACAAACGAATCGTGTTTATGTGCATTGTCTGCATAAACAAATAATGTCATGTTGAGAATGACATTTGAACCATTTTTAATTTGCACGTCGTGCAAACCAACGAGGTTCAAATTAAAAAGTGTTCAGATTAAAAATGGTCAAACGAACGGGGGTCCACGGTATAAAGGTATAGAAATCACTCGAAAAACCGGAAATTGAAAGAAGGTCCTGCGGGCCGAATGTCATATACCATTCGACTCAGTTTTGAAAACTGAGCATTTTCTGTGTGTGTATGTGTGTGTGTGTATGTATG
This sequence comes from Sabethes cyaneus, assembly GCF_943734655.1. Classification (NCBI taxonomy): domain Eukaryota; kingdom Metazoa; phylum Arthropoda; class Insecta; order Diptera; family Culicidae; genus Sabethes; species Sabethes cyaneus. Next base: position 108,182,422 of record NC_071355.1, read on the forward strand.
TGTGTGTGTGTATGTGTGTGTGTATGTGTGTGTGTATGTGTGTGTGTGTGTATGTGACGCTTTTCAATCTCACTCACTTTTCTCGGAGATGGCTGGACCGATTTTCATGATCTTAGTGTCAAATGAAAGGTCTAGGTGTCCCATTGGTCGCTATTGAATTTCACACTGATTGGACTTTTAGTTCAAAAGTTATGTATAAAAATACGAAAAATATGGGACTTCATTATCTCATAGGTCCCTTAACTGATTTGAACAAAATTGATTGCATTTGAAAGGGGAGCCTTTCAAACCCTTAACTTCCAAATTTCATGATGAATGGGCTTGTGGTTTGAAAGTTACATAAAGAAATGTGATACAAAAGCATTTAAAACATATTTTTGTTACATATAAGCATTAATTCAATGGGAAATACTTTATAATTTATTGTTATTTGAAAATTACTGTTGAGATCTATCAAATGAAACCGAGTTATTGAAAATCGGATGATTCGTTCAAAAGTTATTCAAACTTTAGCACTTAAGTACTGTATATTAAAACTTTCAAAACGTGCAGCCAAAATGTATCAATCAAGGGTCGATTGTATATAATGTATGTATGTGTGCATACGTGTATGTATGTATGTATGTATGTATGTATGTATGTATGTATGTATTTATGTATGTATGTATGTATATATGTATGTATGTATGTATGTATGTATGTATGTATGCATTTGTGTATGTATGTGTATATGTATCTATGTGTGTATATGTATGTATGTGCGTATATGTAAATGTGTATGTATGATGTATATATGTACAATTTGCAGTTTTGTAATTTGCATTGATATACAGGAAAAGTGATGAAGAGCACTTCCAGCTCAACTAACAAAACGGTTTGATTCGACTATTTTTGATTGAAATGAAATTTTGCTGATATGTTGGATACCACGCAAGGATTCATTTTCTATGAAACTTTTTTTTTTCGTCAAGCGTAATTTGTCAAACGGGCGTATTTAGAAATGAGGTTGTTTTTAAAAATTCATATCTCATATTGTTCAAAATGACATCAAAGAAAAAGTTGTCGAAAATTAAGTGTATTTTCAATAAGGTCATTGCAAATAATTTCAAAAGTTTTTGTCACCCCCGCTTGGAAATTGGCTTGAAAAATCGAGAGGCAAAAAAATAATTTGTAGGATATGAATTAATTTTTTTTTCATAAAATCAATTGTCTGTGAGTTCTACAGCCTAAAAAACTCGAAAAATGAGTGTGCGAGTTGAGTTGATGCCCCTAGCACGAAACAGAAATGAAAATTCAAACAACGGAATTTCCGAAAATCGGCCGAAAAATTTTTCTTCCGTTTTTGTCTTTTTTCGTAGATTTTCGCATGGAAAATAATAACGTATATATTCAAAGCAAGAATAGATTTGGTTTTCACGTTTAAACTTTAAGTAAAAATTCCTTAAATCAATTTTTTTTTGCTCGATTAAAAAAATCTCTTTGTTTTTTTTTTCGCCCCCCCCCTTCAGTGGCACAACAGCAGAAGAACAAAAACTTTATAAAATATTTGTAATGGCCTAACTGAAAGAGAAAACTTCAAAATTTCATGAAATATCATGATAAAAATCATAAAATGAGAATTATCTCAAAACATGTTCCCTCAGATTGGTCTCATATTTTTTTGAAGATAGCCTAAATTATACTCTAAAATCTAGTGAAGAGCTACCGAAAAGAAATTTCAAATCGAATTAAAAAGTATTTGGTAGCACTGCTGTTAAAAAATAATATTTTTTATGATTTATTGGTCAATTTCCTATGGAAATGTGAAGATGATTTTTTCTTAAACCAAATATTTTCGGAGATATAAGCAAAATAATTAAGAGGGTTTAACAAAAATTTCTTTTCTGTGAAAAGGATGTGCTCCCATCAACCGTGGGGGCCAATTTTGGGTTTTTGTTTTTTGACCTAAGACGAATAGTGTTACAAAATTTGCTTTAAATCCGTAAAAGTCTATTACACGGTTCTTGGATACCTCGCGTAGAATTACCCTAGGAAACAATTTTTAGATTTAAACATTAACTTGAATTATTTGTTTATTTGTTTATTGTATAAAAATCATCTGACTACATGTGGTCTTAATGAACTAAAGTTACATATATAAAATATCACAAGCTACTACAAATACGTTGCCGAAAGGTTTTTGTGGACACGTTGAAGTCGAACAAGTGATATGTCTCTTGGAATCGTCCGCTCACACTAATCATAGGGTCATTGTTACCGTAAACCGTGTTTCTAGGAGGTTGTTGTAACCATCGTCTCGGTCTTAGAATACGTTGCGGTGCGTAGATATGCAGTTGACCAAGCAGTGCGGAACTGTCAATCTCGGAACGTAAAATTTTTGCACCGAAAACAGCTTGGTTGGTGTTCCGTCGATCTTCAAGAGTTTCGATGCCAATCAATGCACACCGGTCTTCATAAGAAGGTAAGTCGTACGGGTGCGTCCATGGAAGATTACGTAGAGCGTATCGAACAAACTTATGCTGCACTGATTCGATTCGGGAAATCCATACTTCTTCATAAGGCGACCATATAACTGAAGCGAATTCAAGAATGGATCTTACCAATGAGCAGTACAATGCGCGAAGACAAAGGGGATCGGTGAAGTCAGCAGCAATTTTCGAAATGAAACCTAGTTGGCGGTTGGCCTTCGCTACAATAGATGAGTAGTGCATTTTAAAAGTTAGTTGGTAATCTAACAGAACGCCTAGATCCTTAATTTGGTCGACTCGATTCAAAATAGTCCCGTCAATGGTGTAGTTGAACAGAACAGGATTCTTCAGACGCCGGTAAGAAATTACACAGCATTTCGCTATACTAACCACAAGACGATTTAGTCGGCACCATCTGGTAAATCTGTCCAGCATATCCTGTAGACGGAAACAATCATCTAACTTGCGGATGGCAAGGTATATCTTCAAATCATCCGCGTATATCAGCACACTTTCGTTTGGTAGGATCAGGGAGACATCATTGAAGAAGAGAGCGAATAGAAGGGGTCCCAAATTACTTCCTTGAGGAACGCCACACTGCGGAGTGAATATTGTCGATTCAGCCGATCCTATCTTTACATATAGCTGTCGGTTTGTCAAATAAGATTTCAGCCAGTCACACAGTCTATCCGAGAAGCCGAGACGACGAAATTTTGCGTACAGTATTTCATGGTCTACTGTGTCGAAAGCTGCTTTAATGTCTGTATATACCGCATCAATTTGCACACCACTGTCCATGTTGCTTATACAGAAGGAAGTGAACTCACAGAGGTTCGATTCTACAGAACGCTTGTGAAAAAACCCATGTTGGGAAGTCGTAATATAGTGTTTGCACGCCTCAAAAACCACTTTATTCAATATGATCTCAAAGCATTTTGATCCAGCGGATAGCGATGTTATCCCACGATAGTTGGCAATATCCGTTTTATCTCCTTTTTTGTATACTGGTGTCATACACGAGCTTTTCCAGGCTGTGGGAAACGTTCTAGTTTGCAGTGAAACGTTGAAAATCGCTCGCAGAGGTTCTACCAGAACACCGGAACATTTTTTCAGCACGCACGATGGGATCCCGTCTGGCCCAGCAATAGATGATAACTTCAACTTCGCGAGTGCCGTAATAACCATCTCAGCACTGATATCGAAAATATCCATGTCAACAACGTCGACGGGAGCATGGCGAATGGCGTTGCTAGTATCTGGGTCATGAAAGGTTGCGGTAGAGTTGAATATAGTCCCGAAATGTGATGCGAAAAGTTCACACTTTCCATCGACAGTAGAGGCGGTTAGATCGCCCAATCTCATACAAGTGGGTAGACCATGATCCTTTCGCTTAGAGTTAACAAACGACCAAAACTGTTTCGGATTCCTACGTAAGTTGCCTTCTGTCTGATTAATATGTCGTCTATATAGCAATCGGTTGTAACAACGGTATACTCGACTCGCTTCCTCAAATAGGCGCTTGGAGAACTGGTTTTTATTTTGACAGTATTTCTTGAGCATTTTCGAACGTTGTCGTTTCAAATACCTCAACCGCGCATTAGACCAAGGTGGTTTTTTGGGAGGTCTGAACGGGGGTACCGCCTCAGAAAAACAGCAACGTAGTTTTTCATTGAAAGCAGTAACAGCATCATCAACATTCATACTGACGTATACATCAGACCAATCTATCTGGGATAGCAATCCATTGAGGGTATCAAAATTAGTTTTACGAAAGTCGAACTCAAATATGTCAACGTTGTCATAAAGAGAAATATCAGGGAAGCCCTCGACGGTTAACGAGAGAGCGGGATGATCAGGGTCCAATCGGACCACAGGTTCGGGAGCTTCTTCAGCTGTACTGATAGCAGTTACAGGATCGGAAGTGAAAATCAGGTCAAGAATACGATTCCTGGTGTTGCGAACTGCATTACGTTGTCTCAGACGGCAGAACGACAAGCCATCGAGTAACACGCGACAAGCTGGTGGAAACTGCGATGAAAGTGGATCAGCGAATAAGTAGCCACCTGTAGTAGCGCTCCACTCAACGCGAGGCTGGTTGAAGTCACCAAAAAGAATGATCTCGTCACGGTCAGAACGGCTCGCGATTTCAACAACAGTGTCTAGATGCGATTGAATGTAGTTGCAATCCTTGCTTTTTTCCGGAGGGATATAGACAACGCCAAGAAAAATAACCTTGTCACCAGTGGCGATTTTAACCCATAAATTTTCGACAGTATGTCCGCTGGATAGATGAACAGAAACAGCATTGAAGTTTCTCGCAACGGCTATCAAAACTCCACCACCACTTTGCCGAGAACTATTTTGTGCATTACGGTCAACCCGGAAGACATTGTAATCGTTAATGAATAACTGGCGAGAGGTAATACGATCATCGAGCCACGTCTCAGTAAACACATATGCATGGTACGATAACTCCGAGGTACTCAGGAACACTTCGGAGATCTTGGTTTTCAGTCCACGGACGTTTTGATAGAAGATACGGAATGACTCACCGGAGATATTTGGCTGGTCTATTATCGTTGCAGTCGCATTCATCACATTGCTCGGTGCACCAGTTTCGATTGTGTCGCCATGGGAGTGTGGTCGGAAGATCTCATCACCAGGCACGACCGTAGGGCCAGGATGACTAAACTGAGAGGAACTAGCTGAAGACTCGACTGGATCTTCCAGGATGGTGTCCACAGTGCGTCTGAAATTTCGACAAACATCAGGGCGAGAGAAGTCGGGAATGCACAGATACTTGCCTGAGATAGCAGGCTGGAAGACCCCTTCCAAACCACCGGATACAGGGCCGGGATGACTCTGTTGGCAGGATACTATTACATTGTTGCATGCAGGCGCATGAAGAACGGCAGATGGCTTAACTGTATCGTGGCCAGAAGGGGCTTCCATGATGCTTTGCTGCGTGCATCCCGACGTTGACGATGATGAGAATGGCTGGCCTATTCGTCTACCTCTATACGATGAGCATGATCTGAGTCCACCGGCGGCATTCTTGATGAGATTTCCTTCGGCGAAATTTTGACAATCCTTGCAGCGTTTTTTGTCCGATAATCCTCAAACAGACGAAAACGTACATTTTCCGGCCATGTTTCGCAGCATAATGCTTTATCCTTAAATTGTTGATTGACTCCAATTTTGAAGGACACGAAGTTGAATGTTGCAGGATTAGGGCAGTTAGGGCAGTTAAAGCTGTATGCAACTTATCGATATCGTCTCTCATCGATTGTATTGCTTTTGGCATAAACGATGAACATTTCCCATCAAAATCAGTTAACAGCGCTCGAAAATGACCACTCGAGAATAGTTCAGCGCACGGATCACACATCCAGAATACGTTGTTGCCACCAATGCCCAACGCCTCTCGTACAGGATCGTCAACTTTCGCACAAATGACATGGAAAATAGCACCACAGAATCCTTGGCATACTATACGATCAGAAGCAGCGACCGTCTTCTTGCAACGGTGACAAGCCATGATATTCGCAACAGGTATGAAGTTTGCAATGCAATCCAAATTGATTGCGCCTAACGATATACTTCCGTACGGACTGATGAACCAACGATAGCTTGTATCCGACAGCGGGAGCAGCAGCCGTATGGAGGCTGAATGCGAATGAGTGATAGCTCGTCCCGGACAATAACAATACCACTTGCTCTTCGAACCGGACTAGAAAAACTGTTATTTTGCAACAGATTTGCGTTTACAACACAAGACTCGATGACGTCGATGCAGCTGATGTCGATGTAAACCGGCGAAACACAAATCGGTAAATGACTGCACACTCGGTCACAAAGAAAATTGATAAAATAGTACACGATACACAGCAGCGAAACACACTTGACAATGTATATTCGATTACCAATAACTTGAGAACGGCTAGGCCTAAGAAAAAAGTTTATGTGACATATTTTGTTCAAAATTATACGTAGAATTTGATTTTGTTTGAGTTTTATTAAAAGAAAGTAAAATTAGGGTATTTTCGAAAAATTTATCAAATTTTAAAGATTTGTTTCAAATTCGAAGGAGTATCCGTCTCGATAACACTTCACCAGATTTTAGAGCATAATTTAGGCTATACACTCAAGTCGCTTTTTACGCGCAGGATACGTCCCGCGTAAATCAAAACCGCGTAAATTCTGAAAACCGCGTAAATTCCGAAAACCGGGGAAAAAAAACCGCGTAAATTCCGAAAACCGCGTAAAAACCTGATTTAATCCACCTAGTGGTGAAAGGAACCTTTGTTATACGATCTTACTTGCTATTTGAGATAGAAATCGAGACGTTTGGCTTACATGAAATTTTTGGAAATTGAATAAGTTTCAAAATTTGAACCAAATAGAAGCACTTATAAATTTTGATAGTTCCTTTTCTCATGAAATTGCTGAGTAAGTTGTTACTAATGAGGGTAAGTGCAAGTAAAAGTAAGTTGTAAGATGAAATATTATTCTTTAACATATACATTGAGTAGTAAAGGTCTAGTTTATAAGTTTTTGAATTATGCGTAATTTCTTGTATTGCCATTCTATTTGATTCACAACAATAAAGTTTTCTTGAATAAATTTCATCAATTTTTATTAACTTTCGGTTACTCACGCTGTTGTATTTTGTACAACATGTATTTTTGAATGCCATATTGTTATAAAGTTACAAATCGTATATTACGTATATACTAACGTATATTCTTCAGTAAACTTGTTATGAGCAAAATGTCAGCATTATTTAATGCACTAATACTTTAAATTGTTAGGAAACAAGATTAGCATAAACCGACATCACAGAAACGAAGCAAGTAGCATGTGAGGTGTACAGCAATGGATCATTGTAGGTAGCTTTTGCTCATGCTTACCGATAGATGGACACTAAAGCCCCACGTGGCATATTTGGAGTAAACTTTAAGGCTGATACAGATTACACGTCATAATTTCTTGCCGTTCCGTTGTTGTTGACGGTTGATAACGGTTAATCTGAACCGGTCTTTTAAGGTGGACCAATCAGATTGCAAGGCAGTTTGACAGACGTTTGTCGAGTGTGTTTGACAGAACATGTCTATGCTGGAGCCATCTGTGAAATTTTTTAGCTTTTCCAATGATCCATTGACCCAACTGGAATTTGCTCTCGTTTCTTCATATGGAAAAAATTGTGTCTGTATGCAGCAAAACTCTACCCCGTAACAAAGTGACAGTTATTAACAGTTTCCCATAACACCCGCCAGTGTCAAAAATGTCGCGACGATCGTTTTTACGTGCTGGTCAAAATTGACGCACCTTCGATTTCCAAAGGAAATCTTAATTTCTGTTACGTTAAATGTGAACGCAAAAAGCTGTCTGGACAACGATTTGAAAAGTGCGTATTGATTATTTCAGCATTGTTTCATGTTTTCGGTAAAACTGTTCTTGGTGGGTTGTTTGATTGATTTGTCTACAAGATAAAAAGCGGTATTTATTACAAGATTGTCACTCTTGTGTACGAGTTGTCTGCTCTAAAGTATTTAAATATTGCGTGTTTCATTGAAAGTTATCCGCTGCACAATTCAAAATGAAATGCTCTTTCATGATTGCCGGATCGATTTTGTCGTTAAAAGAACAAGTTAAGCAAAATTCAAGAGTAAATCCAAGCAATAGAGATCGTTGCAGTTGTACAAAAAACGCTCTGTTACATGACAGAACCAAATAGAGCATGTTATTATGACAGAAGCATCAGTTATGCTGCTATTGTCATTACCATGGAAACGTTTTGGTACTTGACGTGATGTTGTCAGTTCGTAAAATACTCTATTGAAATAATAAACCAATTCAGATCTTATATACACAAGGGATTTTTTGCCAAAACAAATGATAATAAACTCTTTCTTCGATATTTACGCCGCTTTCAAACATCTGTCGTGAACCATGAACCAGCAGTTTTAGGTACGTTTGATTAGTATGGGAGCTGTCACATTGTTACCGGGTTGGCAAAACTACCAGTAAATGTAAAATGTTTAAGATGTATCCGTCTGTTGGTAGTCGAGTAATTCGGGGTCAAAATCAGGGTATTTTTCACAATCAAAGTTCTACAGTTCCTAAACAAGCAAACATAGAGGTATACTAAATTCAGCAAAGTTATGTATTTTTATTATTTGTACAACTTTGTAATACATGAAAAAGTCATACAATAATTATAAAGAGTTAGAATAGAAAAACTGACTTTACCAATTCATATACAATAAACAAATTTTTTCTATCTTCACTGAAGAGATATAAGGTTACTGTCTTTAGCAAAATTTCTTGCAAAAATATGCTCTAAAAGTTTGCAGAACACATCAATGTGTTATATTGAAACTAAAGGAAAATAATTTTTTTATTTCACTTTTAGGGGGATTAATCAAAATTCAAATTCTACCAGACGATAGAGCTTTCAATTTTAAGAAACTCTTCCAAAGGTTTAATAAATTTAAAACTAAGTTTTCTTAGTCAAAACTCTAGTGCACACGTTTTCTTTGGTTTGGTCCATTGTGCGCGCAAGTAACCGTGTTATAAAAGTGGGCGCGAGTGTTCGATGGTTAATATCTTTTGACCGGTAAAACCAACTCTTATGAAATTTTGCATATATATTCGTAGTGTGGAAACCTCTCGTTTGATATTAAAATGATTGAAATTAGGTAAATTATCTTGGTTAAAATCATTATAAATTACTGTTAGTTTTGGTGTGGTGTATTCGATTGCTCATAACTTTCAAATTAAACGTCCAATCAAAAAACCATTCAATAGTGATCTATCCGGCTATATTACCTGCCAAATGAAACTAATAGCGTGTAAATCGGTTTGGCCATCTCTGAGAAACAGGCGTTCATTTGTACATAGTCAAAACAGGTTTTTCAAGGCTAACTTTTAAACTGCTTTTCCGTTTTCAATAAAACTTAGCAAAATGTTTAGTAATAGTAAGAGCTTTCGTTTGGTACTAAGATTGTTAAAATTGGTTGCGTGGTTCCGGAGAAAACCGTGTCACGTAGTTTTCACATTTTTGCTTATAACTTTCAAACGAAAAGTCAGACCACGAGACAATTTAATAGTGATATACTAGGTAATAATACCTTTCAAACAAAAGTAATAGCGGTCGAATCGGTTCAGCCATCTCCGAGTAACAGGCGATAGAAAATTCGGAGCGAACACACATACACACATACACACATACACACATACATACACACACACACACACACAGACATTGCTCAGTTTGTCGAACCCTATCGATTGGTATATGTGACTCGGCCCTCCGGGCCTTGGATCAATTTCGTGTTTTTCGACCAATTTCTAAACCTTTGTTATATAGTATAACAAAGGTAAAAAAACCAAAATTTCGCGTAAAAAAAACTTTGTGGATTTCAACACTACGCGAAAAATTAAACGTTTTGAGCACATCCGCGTAAATTCCGAAAACCGCGTAAAAAAACCGCCTAAATTCCGAAAACCGCGTAAATTCCGCAAACCGCGTAAAAAACCACGTAAATTCCGAAAACCGCGTAAAAATAGTCGCGTAAAAAACCGCGTAGAAAGCGACTTCAGTGTATATTAAATATTGACCTCATTTAATTTACCTCATTTACCTCATAAGCCCTTTTGAACAGTTACGCTGGATGAACAAAAACTAAGTTTCATAGAAAAGGAATCCTTACGTGGCATCCAACACCTCAGCTAAATTTCTTTTCAATTCAAAATAGTCGAAACAAAAATGGCTCTTTTTCCAGCGCTTTTAAGCAGGAATTGCTCTAAAACATTTCAATCGTAATTTTCTTCTCTCACTGTTACCTGCAATCGGAAATGTTTGTGGCACTTTGGTTTTTGAATTATTGATTTACTACATATATTCATTCTGGAGTCTAATAAGGAAAATACAATAGTTGCTCGCAGTAAATTGAAGTTTAAAATATGGCTAACTGAATTATAAATACATATTCAGAAACTAATAAATAAAAAATGATTTAGTAGAAAGGCCAGGTCACGCCGCTAGGAGGATTAATTCGGGTTTTTGGAAGCGAGATACTTTTTGTTGACAAAAACGAATACTTTTATTAATAAAATCAGTCCGTGCCGAAATCGAGGCATGCCAAAAGCGTAATCCCCCTGTATAAATTTAGCATTTAGAATCATAAGAGCTCAAAAGCATCAATTTATTAATCGACCCAAAACGTTGACTAGAATCATAGTTCAACATGCACCTTTATTTACACCTTATGCACAGCAACTAAATTATTTAAACATTCAGCAATTCAGCATTCTAAGCATTACCTTTTATCAGAGACTAGCTGACCCGACAAACTTCGTATTGCCACAAATTAACCTGTGTTGTACATAAATCATGAATCTCGGATGATCTTTGTCACTATCTCGAGTTTTGCAAGCCCCCCAGTGGGCGGCGCCTCCGACGGCGGGTCACCGGCAACACTCGCGACCGTCTCGTCCTGAATGATCTAGTGTTACTATAGATAGTTTTTGTGGTCTTGTTATTGATTAATGTTTTATGGAAGAGTCTCGAATTTCTCGAGTTGGATTAGTTTTTGAGTTTCGCAAAAATTTCTGTTTTATTTGTATGAAAGTCCATATCCCCCTACCACAGGGGTGAGAGGTCTCTAACTATCATAAAATAAATTCAAGACTCAAAAATCTCCTACAAGCTAAATTTGGTTACATTTGCTAGATTAGTACTCAAATTATAAGGAAATTTGTATTTCATTTGTATGGGAGCCCACCCTCTTAAAAGGGAAAGGGGTCGTAATACACCACAGAAAAAAAAATTCTACCATCTAAAACTCTCACATGCCAAATTTGGTTCCATTTGCTTGATTAGTTCTAAAGTTATGAGCAAATTTGTATTTCGTTTGAATGGGAGCCCCCCCCCCCCCTCCTAAAAAGGTAAGAAGTCCTAATTCATCATGGGAAAAATGGTTGCCTCCAAAAACACCCACATGCCAAATATGGTTCCATTTGCTTGATTAGTTCTCGAATTATGAGGAAATTTGTATGGAAGCCCCCCCTCTTAAAGGGGAGAGGAGTTATAATTCCTCTTATAAAGAGGGGAGGGGTCTCAATTCACCATAGAATAAATTCTTGTCACCAAAAAAAACACCCACATGCCAAATGTTCTATTTGCTTGATTAGTTCTCGAGTTAGGAGGAAATTTGTATTTCATTTGTACAGGAGCCCCCCCTCTTAGAGTGGGGAGGGGTCCTAATTCACCGTAGAAAATTTTCTTGCCCTCGAAAACCTTCACATGCCAAATTTGGTTCCATTTGCTTGATTAGTTCTCGAGTTATGAGGAAATTTGTATGGAAGCCCCCCCTCTTAAAGGGGAGAGGAGTTACAATTCCCCTTATAAAGAGGGAGGGGTCTCAATTTACCATAGAATAAATTCTTGTCACCGAAAACACCCACATGCCAAATTTGGTTCTATTTGCTTGATTATTTCTCGAGTTATGAGGAAATATGTATTTCATTTGTATAGGAGCCCCCCTCCTAAAGTGGGGAGAGGTTCTTATTCATCGTAGAAAAAATTCTTGCCTCCAAAAACACCTACATGCCAAATTTGGTTCCATTTGCTGGATTAGCTCTCGAGTTATAAGGAAATTTGTATTTCGTTTGTATAGGAGCTCCCCCCCTTTTAAAGTGGGGAGGGGTCCCAATTCATCATAGAAAAAAATTTTGTCTCCAAAAACACACACATGCCAAATTTGGTTCCATTTGCTTGATTAGTTCTCGAGTTATGAGGAAATTGGTATTTCATTTGTACAGGAGCCCCCCCTCTTAAAGTGAGGAGGGGTCCTAATTCAACATAGAAAATTTTCTTGCCCTCGAAAACCTTCACATGCCAAATTTGGTTCCATTTGCTTGATTAGTTCTCCAGTTATGAGGAAATTTATATGGAAACCCCCCTCTTAAAGGGGAGAGGAGTTATAATTCCCCTTATAAAGAGGGGAGGGGTCTCAAATTACCCTAGAATAAATTCTTGTCACCGAAAACACCCACATGCCAAATTTGGTTCTATTTGCTTGATTAGTTCTCGAGTTATGCAGAAATTTGTGTTTCATTTGTATGGGAGCCCCCCCTCTTAGTGGGGGAAGGGGTCTCTAACCATCACTAAAACCTTTCCTGACCCCAAAAACCTCTACATGCAAATTTTCACGCCGATTGGTTCAGTAGTTTTTGATTCTATAAGGAACACAGGACAGACAGACAGAAATCCTTTTTTATAGGTATAGACTAGCTGACCCGACAAACTTCGTATTGCCACAAATTAACCTGTGTTGTACATAAATCATGAATCTCGGATGATCTTTGTCACAATCTCGAGTTTTGCAAGCCCCCCAGTGGGCGGCGCTGCCGACGGCGGGTCACCGGCAACACTCGCGACCGTCTCGTCCTGAATGATCTAGTGTTACTATAGATAGTTTTTGTGGTCTTGTATTGACTAATGTTTTATGGAAGAGTCTCGAATTTCTCGGGTTTGATTAGTTTTTGAGTTTCGCAAAAATTTATGTTTTATTTGTATGAGAGTCCATATCCCCCTACCACAGGGGTGAGAGGTCTCTAACTATCGTAAAATAAATTCAAGACTCCAAAATCTCCCACATGCCAAATTTGGTTCCATTTTCTTGATTAGTTCTCAAGTTATAAGGAAATTTGAATTTCATTTGTATGGGAGCTCGCCTCTTAAAAGGGGAAGGGGTCGTAATTCACCATAGAAAAAATTTCTGCCATCTAAAACTCCCACATGCCAAATTTGGTTCCATTTGATTGATTAGTTCTCGAGATAAGAGGAAATTTGCATTTCATTTGTATGAAAGCCCACCCTCTTAAAGGGGAGATGGGCCATAACTCGCTTTCTAAAGAAGAGAGGGGTCTCAATTCACCATAGAAAAAAATCTTGCGTCCAAAACCACTTACATGTCAAATTTGGTTCCATTTGCTTGATCAGTTCTTGATTTATGAGGAAATTTGTTTTTCATTTGTATAGGAGCCCCTCCCCCCTCTTAAAGTGGGGAAACCCATAGAAAATATTCTTGCCTACAAAAACACCCACATGATAAATTTGGTTCCATTTGCTTGATTAGTTCTAGAGTTATGAGGAAATTTGTATTTCGTTTGTATGAGAGCCCCCCTCTTAAGAAGGTAAGGGGTCCTAATTCATCATAGAAAAAATGGTTGCCTCCAAAAACACCCACATGCCAAATATGGTTCCATTTGCTTGATTAGTTCTCGAATTATGAGGAAATTTGTATTTTATTTGTGTAGAAGCACAGTTGAAGTTGGGAGGGGTCCTAATTCACCATAGAAAATATTTTTGCCTCCAGAAACCTCCACATGCCAAATTTGGTTCTATTTGCTTGATTAGTTCTCGAGTTATGAGGAAATTTGAATTTCATTTGTATAGGAGCCCCCCCTTCTAAAGTGGGTAGGGGTCCCAGTTCATCATAGAAAAAAATTTTGTCTCCAAAAACACCCACGTGTCAAATTTGGTTCCATTTGCTTGATTAGTTCTCGAGTTATGAGGAAATTTGTATTTCGTTTGTATAGGAGCCCCCCTCTTAAAGTGGGGAGGGGTTCTAATTCACCATATCAAATATTCATGCCCTAGAAAACTTTCATATGCAAAGTTTGGTTCCATTTGCTTGATTAATTCTTCAGTTATGAGGAAATTTGCATTTCATTTGTATAGGAGCCCCCCTTCCTAAAGTGGGGAGGGGTCCCAATTCATCATAGAAAAAAATTTTGTCTCCAAAAACACCCACGTGCCAAATTTTGTTCCATTTGCTTGATTAGTTCTCGGGTTATGAGGAAATTTGTATTTCGTTTGTATAGGAGCCCCCCCTCTTAAAGTGGGGAGGGGTCCTTATTCACCATAGAAAATATTCTTGCCCTCGAAAACTTTCACGTGCCAAATTTTGTTCTATTTGCTTGATTAGTTCTTCAGTTATGAGAAAATTTGCATTTCATGTGTATAGGATCCCCCCCTCCTAAAACGGGGAGGGGTCCCAATTCATCATAGAAAAAATTTTTGTCTCCAAAAACACCCACATGCCAAATTTGGTTCCATTTGCTTAATTACTTCTCGATTTATGGGGAAAATTGTGTTTCTATGGTACAGGAGCCCCCCCTCTTAAAGTGGGGAGGGGTCCTAATTTACTATAGAAAATATTATTGCCCTCGAAAACCTTCACATGCCAAATTTGGTTCCATTTGCTTGATTAGTTCTCCAGTTATGAGGAAATTTGTATGGAAGCCCCCCCTTTTAAAGAGGAGAGGAGTTATAATTCTCCTTATAAAGAGGGGAGGGGTCTCAATTTACCATAGAATAAATTTTTGTCACCGAAAACACCCACATGCCAAATTTTGTTCTATTTGCTTGATTAGTTGTCGTGTTATGCAGAAATTTGTGTTTCATTTGTATGGGAGCCCCCCCTCTTAGTGGCGGGAGGGGTTTCTAACCATCACTAAAACCTTTCCTGGCCCCAAAAAACCTCTACATGCATATTTTCATGCCGATTGGTTCAGTAGTTTTCGATTCTATAAGGAACATACGGACAGACAGACAGACAGACAGACAGAAATCCTTCTTTATAGGTATAGATAGATAAGCAAGCTCATGTCAGAACGTTACCACGAATAAAGCTTGGCAAACAGATGCACATTTGGATATCTCACTTTGCGCTGAAAGTCAGTCTATCTGGGGTACGCGAGACGAGCTCACGAGAAAAAGTGCAAGAGCTGTTTCATGTGCACGAAGTTGTTACTGTTCGCTGGGCCTGACAAGAGACGAGACATCGTAAAGCACGTCGCCCCGAAAATTCCACGTATCGAGACAAAGTCTCGCTCGTTTCCCTTTAGCGACGGTCGACTGTTGCACATAGCACGCATTGATTGCATGAGATACGAAACTAACCAGAGCAAAGCTCGTTGTCTCTTCTCTTTGCTCGCGAGATTTCAGGAAGTCTGCGTACAACAAACGGATATCACCATTGGCGGCTGCGGTTTCTCCTTGTTCGGCTAGGGAGTTAGTCCAGGCTCTCTTGTCCCGCCTACAAGCACGTTTAACAGCCCTCTCCAGTTCGCCGTATCGTTGACGGGCAGCTGTCTTAGCCGATCTGGTCCGCGCTCAATGCCGGCTTTCGCGTCTCTCCGCTCGTCGATCTTCCTCCAAGTTTCATCCGAAATCCACTCCCTCCGCTCGCTGCGCGCTTTGCCGAGGGTTTCATCACTGGTCGTGATGAAGGCGTTCTTGATGCCGGTTCATTGCTCTTCGACGGTTCCACCAGGTGACAACTCCGAGGCTCGAGATTCAAGTTGTTCTACAAAGGCCCTTTTCACCTCAGGATTCTCCAATCGGCGGACGTCGTAGCGGCATCCAACTTTTCCCTCTCGTCGTTGGACACGTGCGACGCGCAGACGTATCTCAGCGATAGCAAGATGATGGTCGGATGCAATATCAGCGCTGCGTTTGTTGCATATATCAAGAAGGCTCCTTCTCCATTTCCGGCTGATGCAGATGTGGTCGATTTGGTTTTCTGTTCGGCCGTCGCGGGAAACCCACGTGACTTTGTGTACTGGTCTATGGGGGAAGAGCGATCCACCAATGCACAGTGGTCCAGGAACGAAAGTTAAGTGGAAACTTACTTTTGCGGCTAAGCGTTTTATAATAGCTCCCTACAATGTTCAGCAAAGTTGTTCAACTCTAATAGACAATTAATGCGAAATCAACGACTAAGTTCCAGTTTGGCTTGTAAACACATAATCCATAATACCTTTTTATAAAAAAGAGATAGAAGAATAATTTCTTCGTAAAGTTGTAGCTAAAGATTATATAAGTAACTTTGCCAAAGACATAGTAGGCGTATTTTAGACGTTTCTAACTTACAGGGTGTTTTACAACAAGACCTCTCAAAAATCACTTTTTCGCTGATTTCTTCAAACGCAGTGGTTTTATTGCATCATAATGTCTTACAAAATTGGTTATATTATCAAAAGACATATTTTGGTAGAACATTGTATGTTGAAAACTCATTCGTGTAACGAGTTCTAACGTTTTTCCTGTGTTTTTTTTAGTCTTTTTTGGAATAGAATATCCCAAAAAGGGGCAAACGAAAAAAATCAAACTTGGCCGTTTCTGAAAGCTTGGAGTTTTATCTCAAGCATATGTGAAAATAAAAAACTGGTTTTTTCTCTAACTCGAGTAATTTCAATTTAATTATTTCATGTTTGACCATTTTCTACTATGCAGTATTTTCCAATATCTTCTTGAAGACGATTAAAGTCAACATGTCAATAGTAAAAAAGAAATTTGTCGTATCTTGACACAATTTCTTCTGATTGTCACGTAAAATAGTCTTCGAACTCCAGATATGACATCAGTTTTCTATCAGCACCAGCTGTTTTTGATAAATATCTATCTGTCAATTTTCATTATTTTGCAAATATGCTCAATCTACCATCAATAATGCTTTAAAATTATTTTCAATAAAAAAGCAAAAAATATTGGTTATTTCATACGTAATATTGTTAACTGTTATTTTAGTTTTATGTCATTTTTTAATCGCAGGTAAGTATATCAAAACAGGCAAAGAGGTAAAAGAGAAACAAACCTATAGATCCTTTTCGAACTTCAACCACCTTATATCAGTATATCGTTGATTTGGAAAACATAAAGGGTAGTCATTTATTTGAGAGATTCAATAAATGTTTTGTTTTCGAAATATTTTATTATTGTTAGCAATACAATAATTTATTATATTAATAATTGGTTTGCGCTTGGTGGAAGCTCCAGAGTTCGTGTACAATACGAACGATTTTGTATTGCAATGACTGGGTCGGACGACAGCAGGAGGCGTTTGAACACATACTCCAAATTGGCAATCCGGTTAAATTTTCTGGCGTGAAATTCCCTGAACTTACAAATACATTTATTTCGCGTTTCCTGTACCTCTTCGCTTAATAACCCTATGGGTTGTGCCGTGGCCTGAAGAATATCTGCGCCGTGTACTAGCATTTTATTAACGGTTGGCGATATAGCTAATATGGAATTGAATGGGAAATAATCTCCTAAACTACCGAATTACTTTCACGAACATTTTAGAAACTAATTTAAAATAACAGTAACGGTGCCCTCAAATTTTTTGACATTAAACTCCAGGACTCTAATAGGATTTGCTTGAAAATGTTCCTTCTTTTTTACTACGATCATAGTCATGTTCCTGTTCCTGAATACGTATAAGACACCAATTTTGAAGACTTCTCAGCTTTCTGACACTAAAGTAATTTAAAAGATTACTTTAGACTAGAATCAGAAATATCAATATAAAATTTAATTGCATGTGCATATACCCAAGTGAAGATTTCCATGACTATTTGTAAATTAATGAAAATTGTAAGATAGATATTTATCAAAAACAGCTGGTGCTGAGCTCCATTTTCAGAGAGGACGATACGACAGTGATTATTTGAAATCCAGGATAACTGCTAACCAGAGTACAGTAGTTCTGTGGAGACCACGGCCCTTCACTCTAAACCACCGTCAAACTAACTACGCGCGCAATGAACCAGCCTGCCGCTGTATGCAGCTAATGAACAATTTTAGAAACATACTAAACTTAAACATGTCGACTGATACTATTAAGAAAAAACCCGAATTAATCCACCTAGCGGCGTGACCTAGCCTTTCTACTGCCACAATAATCATTATTTAGTTTCTCAGGAGCATCTATAATTAACTTGACTCTATTTTTAAATATCCGTTCTGTATTCCTCAAAATCCTTATTTGCCAGTAAAATTCACAACGTCCAATACGTAGAATAATTATATTTTCTTTCCTCGGGTGCGTAAATAGTTGCAAGCGTCATTTATGTTACTTGATGAACACCTTATTTAGTTTTATAATTTTTACGTGATTTATAAAAAAAATATAATGTTTGCAGACTTGAATGAATATATATAGAAAATTAGAAATTAACCCTCTAACGGGTCTACAGACG